>NC_050188.1:12057192-12124692 GCF_008315115.2 Sander lucioperca | reverse complement strand
AGGAGCAGCAGGAGTGTAGCTCCAGTGTGGACCAGCAGGAGCCAGAGCCCCCCCCACACATTAAAGAGGAACAGGAGGAACTGTGGAGCAGTCAGGAGGGAGAGCAGCTTCAAGGGCTGGAGGAGGCTGATATCACCAAGTTCCCATTCACTCCTGTTCCTGTGAAGAGTGAAGATGATGAAGAGGAAGCTCAGTCCTCACAGCTTCATCAGAGACAAACTCAACACATGGAAACAAAAGGTAACTGTGACATTTTCAAGGAGAGCGGAGAACCTGCGTCAGGTTTGAGAAATCATGTGACTGTGCATTGATGTGATCACACAGCAAACGTTAACGCTTATAGACAAATAATCAGTGCAACTGTTTTCTGAGCCAGTGGAAGCATGTAGATGTTAAACAGAAGAGGCCCCAGAATGGAGCCTTGGGGAACTCCGCATTTCATATTTGTCCGTTCAGATGTTTATCTATAGACACAAAGTAGTCCCTGTTCTTTAAGTAGGATTCAAACCAGACCAGAAAATTAAATAAGAATAATATAAGCCTCAGGTATAATTGTCAGTCTTTACAGCACTCGGGCTGAAAGTTAGATTGCAGAAACCTGAAATACCAGGGTTTTTTTACCACGTAAAGAGATTTGGAACGAGACTCTTGATGCTGTCTCTCTGTGTCTGTGTTAACGTCTCTCTGTGTGTTTCCTGTTTCCTGCAGATGTGCAACAGTGGTTGGTGATTAAAGAAGAGGTTCCCCCTGAGCAGCAGGAGTGTAGCTCCAGTGTGGACCAGGAGGAGCCAGAGCCCCCCCCACACATTAAAGAGGAACAGGAGGAACTGTGGAGCAGTCAGGAGGGAGAGCAGCTTCAAGGGCTGGAGGAGGCTGATATCACCAAGTTCCCATTCACTCCCGACCCTGTGAAGAGTGAAGATGATGAAGAGGAAGCTCAGTCCTCACAGCTTCATCAAAGACAAACTCAACACATGGAAACAGAAGCTGATGGAGAGGACACAGTACACAGTAGACATCTAATGAGACACATTAAAACTCATACAGGAGAGAAGCCTTTCAGCTGCTCTGAGTGTGGGAGAAGATTTGGCCGCAGTACACATCTAAGGAGACACATTAAAAGTCATACAGGAGAAAAACCTTTCAGCTGCTCAGTTTGTAATAAATCTTTTACACAGAGTGAACATTTACGGTCACACATGAGAACTCACACAGGAGAAAAACCTTTTAGCTGCTCAGTCTGTAAGAAATCTTTTACACAGAGTGGAGATTTACAGTCACACATGAGAATCCACACAGGAGAGAAGCCTTTCAGCTGCTCTGAGTGTGGTAGAGCTTTCACTGAACGTGGACATCTGAAGACCCACATGATTACTCATTCTGGAGAAAAACCTTTCAGCTGCTCAGTCTGTAAGAAATATTTTACACACAGTGGAGCTTTAAAGATGCACATGAGAACTCACACAGGAGAAAAACCTTTCAGCTGCTCAGTCTGTAAGAAATCTTTTACACAGAGTGGAAATTTACAAAAACACATGAGAATCCACACAGGGGAGAAAACCCTTTTAGCTGCTCTTTAAGAAATCTTTTACAGAAAGAGGACATTTACGGTCACACATGGTAGTCCACAGAGTTCTGATGTCAAAAGACAAAAGTGTGTTGGTCCGATGGAAACAGAAGCTGATGGAGAGGACTGTGGAGGACCAGAACCAGCCAGGAACTCACATCCACTTTTACAACCAGAGACTGAAGACCAGACTGGAGACTCTTCTGATCCTGAGACTGGTGACATGGAATAACGTTGGTGCCTTTAAGTCCAAGCTAAACTTGTCAATTGTCAAACAAAAATCGTTATGTACCAACATCTAGATAGAAGACATTATATTGTGTGGTAGGAAAAAGTACACTCTTATTTTAAATATTTTATTAGATATTGTTTTGTCTTGTAATGGCTGTCTTATAATCAATTATAATCAAGAAATCAGGCAAATATTTTATAGGGCCCACACATATATTCACTTCTTTCTAAGTAACGCATGTTTAGCAAGATTCACTATTAATCATGTATCAATATGGGAGTTTATTCACTACACATTGGGTTCATGTTTTAATTTTGTTTATCATGTTTAAACACAATTTAGGCCCAGCTGTCTCAGAGAGGAGACTTTTCTGTCTGTGTCAGGGAGACAGGAAGTGCAGGTTGAAAGCTATCTTTAGTTTAAACAAGGGAGATGTGAGGGAGGTAGCATAGGGAAGTTAGCCTAGCAAGGTGTTTCCTGTCAGGGAGAGGAGGAGTTTTCTCTTTGGAGCAAAGCTGAGATGGACATATTATGATCTGTAGAAAACTATAAAAACTCACTTGTACATTGCTATGTTCCAAGGTAATATGATCAGTGACACCAACATGATTAAGGTCTTTTGACATGTGTAGTGTCTCCTATGCCACTAATTAGGCCATGGTAAAGCTAATAAAGTAAAGAAATATAATCGTTTGATATGACCGGTGTGGTACATAAAGTGAACCATCTGTTGACTAGCATGTACGTTAGTAGTTATTGTCTGGGTCTGACTGACTATCACCGGTGGTCAGTTGATGTGTTTGTTAAAATGTAACAAATAAATCTGCATGGAGTGAATATCTACAGTCTCTGGAGTCTTCATGGTGTCCTCGCATAGAAATAAAATGGATAGAAAGGCCATTGGACTGTTTGCCGTGGTCATTTGATGGGTACACAACAAAATGGCGATTGTTGTTAGTTGTCCAGTGACAATACGCGTCAGTGGGGCCGTAAACTGTGTCGAAGCTCGCTGGGAGGAGAGCCTCCTGATGCAGCTTAGGTGATGTTCTCGGAGGGAATGAGGAGGAACATTTAGACCCAGCGACAACGGGTCAGCGGCCCGCTAATGTTAGACGCAGCTGCAGTGGGTCAGCGGACCGCTAACGTTAGACCCAGCGGCAGTGAGTGTGGGAGAAGATTTGGCCAAAGGGGACATCTGTAGAGACACATGATGTCTTACACAGGAGACAAACGATTGACCTGCAGTGTTTGTAACAAAAGACTTGCCTGGCGTACAACGTTCAAAAGTCATAGATGTGTTGGTCGTCAGTTGTCGAAGCTTCATCAGAGAGAAAACTTCCTTTCAAACAAGAAACTGAAGTGTCTGATGATGATTGGAAGGAGACCAGAGAACCTCAGTCAGATTTAAACTCTCTGAACAATACTGAAGTCCCAATAAATCGTACGACTGATACCGCTGGGGAAAAACTGTTAAGGGGCTCTGAGTGTTGGAAAAGACTTGGCTGCAAGACACTTGCGTCTTGCACGGTCAAAAAGAAGATTCTGTTCAGCTGCAGCGTTTGTGACCAAAGTTTCACCTGGTACAAACAGCTCAGGGACCATCAGTGTGTCGGTGGTCAGAGTCAAACTGAGGAGAACAGAGAGGCAGCTGAAGACCCAGAAGCTGATGGAGAGGACTGTGGAGGACCAGAACCACATCCACAGACCCTTTCACAACCAGAGACTGAAGACAAGTCTGTCTCTGTCGGTAGTATCAAATATAACTGCTCTCAATGTGGGAAAAGATTTAACAACAGGCCAAATCTGAAGGTGCACATGATCACATGACTGTTGAGCTAAAGCTCTGCTTTTTGTGAGTAGTTGGCACTAGTCTCTATACACGTTCAAAACTGTTAGAAACAAACCAAAGTACAGACGCAGGGATGACTGGTTTGCCATGTGGTTTTGCAGATAGTGAAAAGGGTTAAAGGGTAACTACCGTTTTTTTCAACCCCTATGTCTCGATATTTTTGTGTCTAAGTGACTGATGGGAACAACAATCTTTGACATTGGTCCAGTATTAAGCGAGATCGCTAGAATGTAAGTTAATCGGGCAATTGTGCAGCTTGTATTTACCTTAACAGAAGTTCTCATTTTGCCGCTGACCGACTCAGATTAATATTCTAAGTGTCTGACAACATCATGGAAAGGATTTCTAAGGAGGTTGACCTTTCTGTTAAAGAGTAAGATCCTTTTTTTAAACATAAAAACATGTGGGATCATTTTCCAATCTATTTCTCTTCCACAACATGTCTTCTGTCAGACTGGTAGAAAGAACATTATATTGTATATATTATATTAGCAAGGCAAGGCAAGGCAATTTTATTTGTATAGCACATTTCAGCAGCGGTGCAATTAAAAGTGCTTTACATAAAACATTAAAACACAGTTAAAAATGAATACAAATTAATACAAAATTAAAAATAGTTAATACAAAATTAAAAACAACTACTCAAACAGATTAAATACAGGAATAAAAGAATAAAATTCACAATACAGTGCAGTGCAAAGAATTAAACAAAGGCAGTATCGAAAAGAAAGGCATTAGATAATGCCTCATTGACATATTTAAACACGGACATTTCAGAGAACTTTGAATAGAAAAAAAATAATTGTCTTAATGTCCGCAATCAGCTGGGGAAGTTTCATGGTGTTGAACGGCTGCTGTGTGTTTTATACACCAGCAGGTGTCACTGTGTCCCTGTGTCTGAGCTTCATACACCTTCATTCAGACATCACCACAACGGCAACATGTGAAGAAAGAAAGCAGTCACTTTATCACGCACAACCACAGGTTAGTCTCTGAATCCCTTTGCTTCATGTTGCTGCCAGCCTGAACCAGGGCCGGCGATTGCTATAGGCGAACTAGGCGATTGCCTAAACCAGGGGTCTCAAACTCAATTTACCTGGGGGCCGCTCGAGGCAGAGTGTGGGTCAGGCTGGGTCGCGTCAAGTATTCAACAAAAGTATTCTTTGTTTGCTTTCTTAAATACATTTTTTAAGATTGGCGACCCGGTTCTTTCTCTCATCTCCCTGGTATGTTGTATACTCCTCAGCATGTCTAGTTGAGTAATGACGTCTGATGTCATATTCCTTGTACACCGCAACTTTCTCTGTGCGTATGAGACATGTAGGGGTGCTCCTGTGCTCGATAGAAAAAATATTCCGTCTCCCACTTTCACTGAAATTGCCTGAGCTCGTCGCCAACCTTTCTCTTCACGGCACGTTTTGAGAGAGAGACGTGACTGGAACTGGGTGAAGGCAGATATTTTCCGTCACTCCGGAACACGTTTCAACCAAGTGACTAACGTTGATACTCCCCCAGGTACTTCACGGAGCTTGACTACCGTTGACAACAAACGCCGCAGTCACGAGACTAGCTATGGTAGCCCGTAAGTGATAAACAAATAAAATAAAAGCGTGGCAAGCGGCACACGCAACGACTCAGCAGCTGCACTGACACTAAACTTTGATGTCAAGTAGGGGGGGGGCCACAAAATATCAGCCCGCGGGCCTCAATTGGCCCCCGGGCCGCGAGTTTGAGACCCACGGCCTAGGGCGTCAAATGTGTTGGGGGCGCCGTGTCGCCCTTAGGTCTACTTCCCATTAATAATAGAATTAGAATGACAAGCGAAATAAAACATGTTTATTAAACATGATCATCCTAGGGCCCCCCCTCAGCCACACGGAGCTCTGAAGCAGACCTGTGCGTCGCATAGTGTCCACTCTCGCTGTAGAAACAGAGACGAGCAGCGGCACAGACCACGGAGCTGCAGCCGCGCGTCTTCCCTGGTCTGTGCAGCTTTAAAGGACGCGCTCTGCTGTGGACATGCTGCAGCAGATGTGTCCAGTTTGTTGTGCTCTATGTGTTTATTTATTTGTATTTATTTATTTAGAGAAACAGGGACAGCGTACAATAAACATTAACCTCAAGAGGAGAGATGCATAGTACCAGGTTTTAGCTCAAGAGCTAATTTTCACCCGTAGTCCCTGGGCAGGCTGATCATAGCTAAAATACATCATACATCATACATACATGAATAGTGAGATTTACATTGACCAAATAAATAATATAAAAAAGGTCATATTCAAACCTTTCATGTACTCAAATCTACTCTTTTAGACCTCAGAACACACACTTACACATACACATACACACACATACATATATCCGGTCACATGTGGGTACAAATTTGATTTGACAAAAGCCATGTCTTTGCCTGTCTTGCAAACGTGTAAGAGTTTGTGCTTCTTATCAGCTCTGTAGGCAACATATTCCACTGACGAGCGGCCACACAAGAAAAAGCATTTATTCCAAATGTTGTCCTGCGTTTAGGGATCCTGCATTCACCTCGCACTGTAGATCTAGTTGCTCGAGCCGTTATTTCAGAGCCCAAAGATATGAATTCTTTTAGTGGGGGAGCAGCGGTGTCATGGAGGATTTTATACATTAAACACAGATTTGTGTGGATTATCAGATTTTTCAAAGCTAAGAAATTGGTATTTTACAAGAATATGACAGTGATGGAATCGTCTGCCTTTCTTATCATGAATCTTTAGAGAGCTTTTATATAATGACCCAAGTGGCCTGAGGGCAGTTTTAGTAGCCTGTGACCAACTTGTCATACAATAACGAAATGTGAAAAAATCATTGCATTTAGATAGGCCCCTGAGTCCTCAATTGTAAGGGAATTTCGAATGTATCTAAACTGTTCTGCAGTAGTTTCGGGTTTCCACCTCTGATGTAGAGCAGCGTACAGCCACTTCTAAACTTTGTCTCAATCAGAGACCAGAGTCTCAAACGGTCTGTCAGGAGGTCTGAGATCTACCGTATCAGCAGAGCAATCACGTAATGCACAGCAGGATATGGTGCAGGTAGATTATCTTCTGAAATATTGTGACTTTATTCTTGTAATAGCCTATTATCACTTTATTGTTCTCAAAATATCACGACTCCTCCAAATCTCAGAGAACACAGATGAGATATAATTTAAATGTGCACAAAGTTTTGAACATGAGCAGAAATCTTGCTCAAACACATCTGAAATATTAAAGTCCAGGGGGTTTATTAATTCATTAAAATGAATTCATGTATCGTTGAGGTGAATAATTGTCATATGCACATTTAAGGAGGTTACTCCCCCAACAAAAGAAGTAAAAGAGGAGGGAGGAGTAAATGATGCTAGGCTACATGTGTGGTTTTTATATTTGGATTGTAATCTATGTTTCCCTTTACATAAATATATTCCCAGCATAAATGGTGCATAAAAATTCACCTAAATCCAGGAAATTAAGTGTTAAATGGTCAAACTTTTCAGGGGGAGGACCCCCAGACCCCCCCCATCATAAGTCACCATGCACACAAACAGAACCCTAGCCTTTGGGTTGCCAGACCAGTTATGATTAGACCAAATGTTGGTGCCATCTAACTTACATGCAAGCTAGAAACTAAAATGAACATACACTGCTACTCTATCGCTGACACAGCGCTGTGATCTGGCAATGCGAGACTAAGGTGGGGGGGGGGCGCAAAACTCAATCTCGCCTAGGGCAACCAAAGGGCTAGAGCCGGCCCTGGCCTGAACAAACAGGAAACAACCATGGAGTAGGAGTGAAGTTCTGTACCACCTTCCCTCACTTTCCTGCTTTCTTTGAGTTAACTTTAAACTCCCTCTCATGTTTAAATTGCCTCCTTGAGTCCTCCACTTTATTTTAACTAGATATCTGATTCTCTTGTTTAAGTGTAAGGTATTTTAATATGTTACCTCTCAGTTGAAGGTTAACTCTTGTGTTGTCCAACTTCTGTTTTGTCTGTAAAGTATACATTATCACCCCATTCTGTGTTACATCTTCTTAGCCAACTTCATTCCAACCTATTACCACTAGTGTTACACTTATTCCTGGAATTCATGGTCAATAAAACCTCATTAATATTAACCTATACCTACTTTCTGAGTTAAAAAAAAAGCACAAATTATGAATTAATTTGACTAACAATTCAAATCAGAGGATGTGGAGTGGATCAGATATATATGTCAACGTTTAGTCAGGAAACTGTTTTGAAACCATTTCAATGTATTTGCTATAAAGTTGACTAAAACCTCCACAATTCAATGAGATTAATGATCCAATCCTTCATTTTACTTGCAAAAAGCGTTGTATGGAACCACCTATGTTATTTTTGAGGCAATTTGTTTATAAGTAATTGTTGAGATAAATAAAGTTGTAAACAATGCCTGATTTTAATGACCATGTACTTCTATGTTTTATTTTATTAAATTGTATGCTGCAGCCGGGTTAGGAAAATATGATTGAATCAATGACTGTCATACTGTTGTAATTCTTCAACACCTTGTCTCTGAGAAGAACAGGTCAAGACAGCCTTTTGTCTCACACTCACTCGCAGTCACTATGACCCTTCACCTGTCTTTTCAAGAGAGATAGGATTAAAACCCAACAATTATATATACGCCTCCTATACAGCAGGAAGAAGCCTTCTGTCTCCAGCCCCCCTGGTGTCCTAGACTAGGTTAGGACAATAGAAATGTTAATTCCTTATAACCTTGTAAAGATTTCACATCTCTATGTAAGTATCTGTTGATCTGTGGCTGAAAATGAGTTCAGAGCAATTCCTTCCTCATTGGACAGCGAAGAAACCAACGAAATTCGTCCAACATGTCACCATGCCAACGAAGAGCCAATAAGGATGGTTTTTACCCACGAGAGTGGAAAAGTAACCGCCCCTGGGGCGAGAGGAATAAAGCCGGTAGAGAGACAGAGATCTGGGCGAATAGATGTGGAGACTTAAGGGTTAAAACAACTATTTACAGGCCCGCTGCAGCGTAATTCATGTATTTTGACTTTTTCATCATTTTTTATTAATAAATCTTTGTGTTAAATCTTCATTTGGACCAAAGCCTCTTCTTCTTCAGAGATTCTGAAACACGTATTTTCTCAACAGTAACCTGTATTTCTGATACAGAAACTTTGAAAACGGGTCAAATTTGACCCGAGGACAACAGGAGGGTTAAGAGGAAGTTACACTAAACCATAGAGCTTTTATTGTGAAGGGGAAAGCGGAAGTGGATAAAGTGTAGTATTGACTGTGTTGTGGTTGAATAAAGTGAGCCGTGCAGTGCCGTCTCTGTTCCGCCATTGGACGCCCGTGTTTCTTTATTTTATAGTCAGACCTGAGTCTAGGCAACAGAAGAAACCCTCGGTTACATTAGTAAACAAACATCTGCCCGGAAGTTGTTGGTACGACCCGGAATAGCGTCCGTCCCCGGAACTAACGTTAAGTGTTTGTGTGTCACATCGTGGTGAGGACGGCGGAGTAAAAGGCGCCAGTGTTTAGTTTCTTAAGAAGAAAGAAAGGTCCCAAACTGCTGGATGTGGTTTTAAAAGCTGGAACAAAGCTACACAGAGCAGGTTGGTTTTCTCTTTTAATGTCGCAGGGAGTCGGTGCTAAAGCTAAGGTTAGCCGCTAGCAGCTAGCTCCTGCTAAGCTAACGTGTTGTTGTATTTCCTGAAACAGGTCGGGGAGAAGAGGAGCAGAGCCGCGAGGAACTTTAACATGAAGTCTGAGAGGAAGCTGTCAGCGGACCAGGGGACAGGTGGGACACGTTTACATCTGAAATATATAGAAATATATACAAGCTATGTGTCTATACATGGATATAGAAGCTATGTGTGTATTCATGTATATAGAAGCTATGTGTGTGTATACATGTATTAGGGGTGTCACGGTTCTCCAAATCCTCAATTTTATTACATTTTCGATTCTAAGGTCACGATTCGATTCTCGATTTCTACTTCTTTTTTTTTAAAGCACAGGTTGCTATGGCATTTTTAGACTAGACTTGTATGTACTATAATATCTGACCTTTGTTCGCAATGTACCACATTACATCGTCAAATTTAAAACATTTATAACAACATAGTGTAACAATAACATATCTTCAGTCAATTGGAAACTTGACAATTTGTAAAAAAAAAGTAAAAAGGCAGCGTTGCCTGGAAGGCACTAGGATTAGGCAATGGTTACGGTTGAAGACGACAGTCGCAGCGCTGCCTGGAAGGCTTAGTTGGGGGCTTAAAAACCATCGAGCCAGCACAGCAGCTGAGCAGAACGATAGCAAGTAGGGCGACTCGGGCAGTCCGCTAACTTGCTGCTCTCTCTAATATAACCAGTGTTGGGGAAGTTAGTTTTAAAAAGTAGTGTTTGCTTGTTACTCGTTACTTCTTAAAAAAGTAATCCGTTACTTTACTTAGGGCGTTTTCACACATACCTCATTTGGTCCGGACTTTCGGACTTTTCAGTTTGATCCGAACCAAAATTAGAGGTGTGAAACCTCCCCCGGACCACGGTCCGGATCAAAAGACCAAATTTTGGTCCGACCAAAAGAGGTGGTCTGGGTCCGGACCAAACTGAACCATGGTCCGGTTCGTTTACAGTGTGAAAGCATTTTTTTGGATGGTTCGGACTTTCGGACTAAATAGAAGGAGCTCTGGCAGGCTCTCCTTGTGTTACAAGACCGGGGAAGCTCCTTTAAGGAATAGCTCGGTGCTTAGTGTGTAGGCTACATGAGAGAGTGACGGTGAATGAGCTCAGAGCAGACAGCTGTCGGCTATCAGAGCTGAGAATACATCAGCAGTTTATTTGTTAAGTGGTAGTAAATGTACAGTGTAGGTTTCCGTTTGTCTCTGAATAAATTCTCCAGAAAGTTCCAGTGTCTCGCTTCTCAACATCACAACAAAACAAAAAGAGCCGCGGCCGTAGAGGAGAGCAGCAGTCAGTAGAGGAGAGCAGCAGTCAGTAGGAGAGAGCAGCAGTCAGTAGGAGAGAGCAGCAGTCAGTAGAGGAGAGCAGCAGTCAGTAGAGGAGAGCAGCAGTCAGTAGAGGAGAGCAGCAGTCAGTAGAGGAGAGCAGCAGTCAGTAGAGGAGAGCAGCAGTCAGTAGGAGACATCAGCAGTCAGTAGGAGAGAGCAGCAGTCAGTAGAGGAGAGCAGCAGTCAGTAGGAGACATCAGCAGTCAGTAGGAGAGAGCAGCAGTCAGTAGAGGAGAGCAGCAGTCAGTAGAGGAGAGCAGCAGTCAGTAGGAGAGAGCAGCAGTCAGTAGAGGAGAGCAGCAGTCAGTAGAGGAGAGCAGCAGTCAGTAGGAGAGAGCAGCAGTCAGTAGGAGAGAGCAGCAGTCAGTAGGAGAGAGCAGCAGTCAGTAGGAGAGAGCAGCAGTCAGTAGAGGAGAGCAGCAGTCAGTAGGAGAGAGCAGCAGTCAGTTGAAAAAACTCTGACCCAGAGAGAGGAGACGAGAGGACGGGGAAGCCCGTCTACAAACCAATCAATTATAAGTATCTGGAGACGCAGCTCACGTATGTGATGACGACAGGACGTAGTTTTGTCACGTAGAGATCTTTAGTGCGCTTGCATAACTGCAGTGTGAAACCAAAACTTACCGGATCAAATGTTACAATGGAACAAAAACATGAACCTTGGTCCGGACCTTGGTTCGGACTTCCATGTGTGAAAACGCCCTTAGTTACCCCCTATGGAAAGTAACTTTTTACTTTACTCGTTACTTTTACGTTACTTTTAAAAGCAGGCGTCTCTGGCGGAGACTGAAGTTAATTATACAAAAACTATCTTTGACCATAAAGCCGATCTCTGGTTTATCAGTGAAGTGTCTGAACTCCACTGCAGACTGGATTCTCTCCTCACAGAGTGACGGCTGATTGATTATGAACGAGTCCAGCGCGGGTTGAATGCACATCAGCAGGTCATCGGCGTTACACGGTGTTAGTGTACACTATGTAACGTCTGTATCGACTTGTACCGGTCGCACAGCCACGATGGTCCGTGCATTGTCGTAGACACATGCAGCCTCTTTTCTGGAAATGCTTGCGTGTCTGTGCGACCGACACAAGTCCACAGCGGTCCGCTGCGTGTATGTATGAGGCCGTCTCCACCGCATCCATCTGTGAGGTTGTCAGCTTTGTGTCTGCCTGGCTCAGAGCGCCGTCCAGCAAAAAAGCCACGAAGCTTAAAACGCTCTCAAAAGTTAGCGTTGGCTGCTTCTCGCTTGCCGTGATTGCTCTGCTACCAGCCTCTGTCACGGCCGTGTGGAGCTTGTGAGCGAGCAGCTGAGAAGGCAGCGTCGCTGTCAAATCTGTCCCTGGGAAAAGTAACGTTGCGCCGAATTGGAAAAGGAACTACGTTTCGTTACCAAATTTTCAGTAGTAGCGCGTTACACTACTTTTTACCCGAAAAAGTAGTTACGTTACTGTAACGCGTTACACCCAACACTGAATATAACCAATATAAGCTGCTCTGTTTAGGCTACAAAATGTGCATGCAGGCCGAAATTCAACCGTGCGGTTTTGTTGGGATAAAGCTATAAGCAGAAGGAATATCCGCTAGCTGCTAGGCTAATGTGCAGTGGTAAACACACAGAATATAGTACAAGCACGTAGCAGAGCTTGCAAACTGTGGCTTTTTTTGTCGACAGCGCAAACGTTGTCGACATAACTCGGACTTGGAAATCCAAAATACTTCCACACTTTCACACACTTCAGTGAAAGAGGAGGGGGCTCAAGTTCTGTCGATGGGTCTCCAGCATCTGCAGTTGCCATGGTAACTTTTGACTGGCTCTAGCCAAGTTTCAGGAGGTTGACTGACTCGCAGCACTTGAACACGTGTGGTTTTTTTTTCTGCTTGACAAGCCGACCGGATGGGACATGGGGGCGTGGCAGTATCAACGATTCCATTTTTTTATTCAATATTCAAGATTGTGACTTTAACATGGATATAGAAGCTATGTGTGTATACATGGATATAGAAGCTATGTGTCTATACATGGATATAGAAGCTATGTGTCTATACATGGATATAGAAGCTGTTTCCATGGCTGGAAAAAGGGGATATTCTACTGATACAATGTATGTCTTTTGCAACAAAACTATAAACAGACTGTGCTGCTACATTCACAGCTATAACTATACTGCTACTTCATACTCATCAACAAACACACCTTCTCTCTCTTTTTTCCTCTCTCTCTCCAACGCGCACTCATAAACGAGACGACTGGAGCAGCCGCATCACGCATAGTTTAACTGTGTGTGTGTGTGTGTGTGTGTGTGTGTGTGTGTGTGTGTGTGTGTGTGTGTGTGTGAGTGAGAGTGGCTGTTAGGGTTCGGTACCTGGTGTTCGGTCTCGGTATTCAACGGTACTTTTTTCTGTACCTTACTCTTAAAGTAAGTTACAGTAAGAAACTGTAACATCTGGTTGTAACAACTACAACATTTGATTACAGTTAAAAAAAATTATCATAAACACTTTGATTTAGGGTTCCATAGCAGCACGAACTTATTTCCTATTTAAAATATAGATTAGCCAAGATAAATATTGTTTCATTGTAGAGATGTGCGTAGGGAGAGCACACAATGGCGCAAATGTTAATTTACTCAAAAAAAGTTACTAGTCGTTAAGTTTTAAAGGTCCTGTGACATGGGACTTTTTGGATGCTTTTATATAGACCTTAGTGGTCCCTAATACTGTATCTGAAGTCTCTTTATATAGACCTTAGTGGTCCCCTAATACTGTATCTGAAGTCTCTTTATATAGACCTTAGTGGTCCCCTAATACTGTATCTGAAGTCTCTTTATATAGACCTTAGTGGTCCCTAATACTGTATCTGAAGTCTCTCACAGCCACTAGAGCCAGTCCCACAATGATCTTTCCTTAGGATGTACCATTTCTGTGTCTGTAGCTTTAAATGCTATTGAGGAGGAGAGAGGTGGGGGGGGGGGCAAGGTGGAGGGTGGGGGTGTGGCCTTGACCAACTGCCACTTTGCTCGTTTGAAAGCCATGATGTCTCTCTCTCTCTCATGGGTGGGCCAAATTCTCTGGGTGGGCAAAGCAGAGAAAGGGGAGGTAACCTTTCTCCTTATGACCTCATAAGGAGGAGATTCCTGATCGGCCCATCTGAGCTTTCATTTTCTCAAAGGCAGAGCAGGATACCCAGGGCTCGGTTTACACCTATCGCCATTTGTAGCCTCTGGGGGACCATAGGCAGGCTGGGGGAACTCATATTAATGTTAAAAAACCTCATAAAGTGAAATTTTCATGCCATGGGACCTTTAACTTTTCTTTTAGTTAGCAACCACAACACTGAACGTTAACGTTAGCAGAACTTTAACATTACCGTGATAGGATAACCTGACTTCTTTGCTATGCCATGTTATGCTGCTATGTTGATTCTATGCATTTTAGAATAACCAAAAGGTGGTAATAATGTTAGAACAGTTAAAGGAGAATTCCGGTCAATTTCAACATGTAGCTCTGTTGTTTGGAAGTTTGGAGTGCTGGCAGTAGCAAAAAAAACGAAAACAATCGGTGCTGCCTACACCGTGTTATCCCCCTGCTAGCGTTAGCACCCAACAGGCTTAAACAGGGCAAGTTTTAAACGTGTTTTTAGCCTCTAGACATGCTCGAAATGTCATTACAAGTGCCTACCCATGTGCAGTGATTCCTCCCGAGGGAACACAGCAAATCTGACTGCAGTAGATGTGACAGAAAGGCATAAAAGTTGTGTTAATCCAGCCAGTGCACATGCCTCTGTTTATTTCCTGTTGTCCGGTCAAGTCCACACTAGTCGATTGTCGAACTCATACAATCCAATATTCCAGTCAAATTTGCTGTGTCACGTTTAATGGAATTGTAGATGTTAAATTGTACAAATATTCACACTGTCTGTGTTTTAGCTTTACCTCAAGTTGTTCTGGAAGTGATTGTTGGTGAAGAGGAGCAGCAGGAGTGTAGCTCCAGTGTGGACCAGCAGGAGACAGAGCCCCCCCCACACATTAAAGAGGAACAGGAGGAACTGTGGAGCAGTCAGGAGGGAGAGCAGCTTCAAGGGCTGGAGGAGGCTGATATCACCAAGTTCCCATTCACTCCTGTCCCTGTGAAGAGTGAAGATGATGAAGAGGAAGCTCAGTCCTCACAGCTTCATCGGAGCCAAATTCAACACATGGAAACAGAAGGTAATAGTGACGTTTTGACTTATTCGGAGCAGTAGGCTAGTTGGAACCGGTTACGTCCAGGATCTGTGCTAGGCTTAGCTAGCGCTGGGGGTGTCAGACAGAGTTACAACACGCACAGAGATGAGAAGGGTATGTATCGACTTAAGCTAAAGTCCTTTAACACAGTGGTTTAATAGGGTTTGAGTAAGTTTTACATTGAAACTGCTGTAAGGAGGAATCATTTTGTGTAGCTGGAGTGTTTTAAGTGGAAACTGATAGAGAAACGGGTAAAGGGGTAGTTGTGTGTAATATCATTTGAAGAAATATTGCAGTTAGCATATTTCAAGGGTGTGATTTGTACTATGTTTTTTTTTTTTTTTTTTGTTATTCAATCTAACAGCTAAATAGTATTTGTACATTTAAGTTATCGTTCAGTAAACAATACCTTTTTTGTTAAAGAGTTGTCTGGGGTCAGTTATTCCAATACAGCACAATAGATTTGCTGGTTAAAAGTAGGGCGGAATATGAGTAATATATGACTAAAGTAGGGTGGTATATGAGTAATATATGACTAAAGTAGGGTGGTATATGACTAATATATGACTAAAGTAGGGTGGTATATGAGTAATATATGACTAAAGTAGGGTGGTATATGACTAATATGACTAAAGTAGGGTGGTATATGACTAATATATGACTAAAGTAGGGTGGTATATGACTAATATATGACTAAAGTAGGGTGGTATGTGACTAATATATGACTAAAGTAGGGTGGTATATGACTAATCCAAAATAGGTAAACCTTCGTGGTAGCTACCTTAAAGAAATGAACCCAAACACTTCATCATTCCAGTCTAAAGTTACTTATTGTAGCTTGGGCATTGCACTTGACAATGCAAGTTTGTCAAGTCAAATATCCTATATGGCTTTAATAGAAAAATGTTTTTGACGCATCATGATGCATCGAGATATTGAATCAAATCGCTGATCTGATAATTGTAATCGAATTGGGAGATCAGTGAAGATTCACACCTCTAGCTTTCATGCTGTAGAGTCTGGCTCCTTCCTGTCTCTAGCCTGACTGCATAGTGATCAACAGTAGGGACAATGCCTGGCTGAACATGCTGTGTGGAAGAAAGAGGTAATACCTGTGGAGGAGAGCTTAGCTCTCTTTACAAGCTTAGATAAGCAATAGTCTCTCCGCGGCCAACTTAGCATCGTAAAAAGGTTGCAGTCCACAATGTGTGGCAAATGAGCATCTGACGATGTTTTCCAAGGTCTGTTGTAGAAAACTAGGCTTCATCCTGAGATCCGGGGAAAACTTCACTTCTGACTCGAAGGACCAAATATTAAATATAGGTATTCACTTAGGACTGTATTGGTGATGGTTACATATAGGGATGTACTGCTTGGGGAAAGAAATAACACCGATTGCCCCATTAAGTTGCAATAAAAACAGACATCCATGTCATTTACATAGCGTAATGTCAACATTGTCCAAATAACTAGGCAGGTACAGCTAAACTAGAATTAGCATGAGGAAGCCACATGGTGATTAGATTAGCTCTGCATCAACAAGTCTCACCAAAACACAGTGAAAGACTCAAATAATGTCCAGATCAGACAAAAATGACAGATTTTACTCACAGTTCATCAGAGACACACACAACTTGAACCATTTGAAGGCAGTAAAGTCCACTTCACACTCTGTTATTCTGACGTGTCTCTTGTTATGCCTCTTCATTACCAACGGCGCCACTTTGTGCTCAACAGCGCAGTTGCATTATTTCACGACAAGAGGGCACTAATATGTCAGTCAACAGTTTCCCAAGGCTGAAAATGAAAACTAGTAGTGTAGATGTAACCTAAGGAACTGACTGAACAACCACTATTTCTTTATAACAATCACAATCCAGCTGATAAGATACAGTTCCACAACATTTCTCTGTATGTGTTTCCTGCAGATGTTCAGCAGCTGTCGGTGGTTAAAGAAGAGGTTCCTCCTGAGCAGCAGGAGTGGAGCTCCAGTGTGGACCAGCAGGAGCCAGAGCCCCCCCCCACACATTAAAGAGGAACAGGAGGAACTGTGGAGCAGTCAGGAGGGAGAGCAGCTTCAAGGGCTGGAGGAGGCTGATATCACCAAGTTCCCATTCACTCCTGTCCCTGTGAAGAGTGAAGATGATGAAGAGGAAGCTCAGTCCTCACAGCTTCATCAGAGACAAACTCAACACATGGAAACAGAAGCTGATGGAGAGGACTGTGGAGGACCAGAACCAGCCAGGAACTCACATCCACTTTTACAACCAGAGACTGAAGACCAGACTGGAGACTCTTCTGATCCTGAGACTGATGACAGTGCTGATTGGAAGGAGACCAGAGAACCTCAGTCAGCTTTAAACTCTCTGAAACATGATTCAACATGTAAGAAAACATTCAGCTGCTCTGAGTGTGGGAAAAGATTTGGCCAAAACGGAAATCTGAAGAGACACATGAGAACTCATACAGGAGAAAAACCTTTCAGCTGCTCAGTTGGTAGAGCTTTCTCCGATAGCGGAAACCTGAAGAAACACATGAGTACTCACACAGGTGAAAAACCTTTCAGCTGTTTAGTTTGTAAGAAAACGTTTTTAATGTCTAGAAATTTACGGTTACACATGAGAATCCACACAGGAGAAAACCTTTTCAGCTGCAGTGTTTGTTGTAAATCTTTTATACAGAGAGGAATTTTAAGGTCACACATGAGAACTCACACAGGAGAAAAACCTTTCAGCTGCTCAGTCTGTAAGAAATCTTTTTCACGTAGTGGAATTTTACAGAAACACATGAGAATCCACACAGGAGAAAAACCTTTCAGCTGCTCAGTTTGTAAGAAATCTTTTACATACAGTGGAGCTTTAAAGATACACAAGAGAACTCACACAGGAGAAAAACCTTTTAGCTGCTCAGTTTGTAATACATCTTTTACACAGAGAGGAAGTTTACAGTCACACATGGCAGTCCACACAGGAGATAGAAGATTCAGCTGCAGTGTTTGTAACAAAAGATTTTCCCGGCGTTCTGATGTCAAAACACATAAATGTGTTGGTCAGATGGAAACAGAAGCTGATGGAGAGGACTGTGGAGGACCAGAACCAGCCAGGAACTCACATCCACTTTTACAACCAGAGACTGAAGACCAGACTGGAGACTCTTCTGATCCTGAGACTGATGACATGGAATAATGTTTGTGCAATTTAAGTCCAAGCAAAACTTCTCAAATATCAAACAAAAATCTTTATGTATTAACATCTAGATAGAATACATTATAAGTACACTCTTATTTTAAATATTTTATTAGATATTGTTTTGTCTTGTGATGTCTGTCATATAATCAATTATAATCAAGAAATCAGACAAATGTAACCACCTGATATTTTATAGGGCCCACACATATATTCACTTCTTTCTAAGTAACGTATGTTTAACAAGATTCACTATTAATCATGTATCAGTATGGGAGTTTATTCAATACACATTGGGTTCATGTTTTAATTTTGTGTATCATGTTTAAACACAATTTAGACCCATCAGTCTCTGAGAGGAGACTTTTCTCTCTGTGTCAGGGAGACAGGAAGTGCAGGTTGAAAGCTATCTTTAGTTTAAACAAGGGAGATGTGAGGGAGGTAGCAGAGGGAAGTTATCCTAGCAAGGTGTTTCCTGTCAGGGAGAGGAGGAGTTTTCTCTTTGAAGCAAAGCAGAGATGGACATATCAATTCAATTCAATTCAATTTTATTTATAGTATCAAATCATAACAAGAGATATCTCGAGACACTTTACAGATAGAGTAGGTCTAGACCAAACTCTGTACTTTACGAAGCCCCAACTATTACAGCGGTTGCCTCAAGAGCAAGCATTAGCAGTAGCTATTGCGACAGTGGCAAGGAAAAACTCCCTTTTTTTGTTAGGAAGAAACCTCGGACAGACCCAGACTCTTGGTAGGCGGTGTCTGACGGCACCAGTTGGGGGAGTGGTGAATGGTGGCAATAATAGTCATAATAAAGATAGTGAAGCAGTGATCACAATGGTAGTCATAGTAGTTCATGTCATAGTAGGGTACAGCAGGGCGTTACAGGGTGTAGTGTGGCACAGCAGCCTGGGTGGACGCGGTTGGACGCGGCAGGACGCAGTCGGACACTGCGGGGAAACGCAGAGCGTAGCAGGGTGTAGTAAGTCCATAGCGTCAGCTGCACCCAGGACCCCGGTGTAGGTGCCACCCAATTCCAAGGCGATGTTCTGGGTGAAGAAGAAGCAAAGGGACTCCGGGGAGAAAACTCCCCAGAGCTAGGTTAGTAACAGGCATTTCTGGGACTAAGATGCACACAAAAGGAGACAAGTGAAAAGAGAGAAGAGGGAGCGGCTCATTGTGTCCTTGGTAGGAGCTTCCCACAGCAGTCTAGAGTTATAATAGCATAACTAAGAGAGGCAGGCTAAAGAGAGGGGCCCTGGACCGGGCTCGTACTCTCCCCTTCCGGAACGGGCTTGTACTTCCTGCCTCCCTCTACTCTACTCTACTATGCTGCAACTCCTCACTCCCTAACTATAAGCTTTATCAAAGATGATGGTTTTCAGTTTATTCTTAAATGTGGCGACGGTGTCAGCCCCCCGAACCCAAGTTGGGAGCTGGTTCCACAGGAGAGGAGCCTGGTAGCTGAAGGCTCTGGCTCCGATTCTACTTTTAGAGACTCTAGGAACCACAAGTAGCTCTGAGTTCTGGGAGCGCAGTGCTCTAGTGGGACAATAAGGTACTAAAAGCTCTTCTATGTATGATGGTGCTTGACCATTTAGTGCTTTGTAGGTCAGGAGAAGGATTTTAAATTCAATCCTGGATTTTACAGGAAGCCAATGCAGAGAAGCTAATACAGGAGAAATGTGATCTCTTTTGTTAGTTCTTGTCAGAACACGTGCTGCAGCATTCTGGATCAGCTGGAGGGTCTTGAGGGACTTATTTGAGCAGCCTGATAGTAAAGAATTACAGTAGTCCAGCCGGGAAGTTACGAATGCATGGACTAGTTTTTCAGCATCGTTTTGAGACAGGATGTTCCTGATTTTGGCAATGTTACGAAGATGGAAAAAGGCTGTTCTTGAGGTTTGTTTTAAGTGGGCGTTAAAGGATAGATCCTGGTCAAAAATGACTCCTAGATTTCTGACAGTGGTGCTGGAGGCCAGGGCAATACCATCTAGGGTAGCTATATATTTAGATAATGAAGTTCGGTGGTGCTTGGGTCCCAGCACAATAACTTCCGTTTTGTTTGAGTTCAACATCAGAAAATTGTGGGTCATCCAGGATTTTATATCTTTAATGCACGCTTGAAGTTTAGCTAACTGACCGCTTTCGTCTGGCTTAATTGACAGATATAATTGGGTGTCGTCTGCGTAACAGTGAAAGTTAATTGTTTCCTAATAATATTGCCTAGAGGAAGCATATATAAAGAGAATAGAATTGGTCCAAGCACTGAGCCTTGAGGAACGCCATGGCTAACTTTAGCGTATTTGGATGGTTTATCGTTAATATTAACAAATTGGGATCGCTCAGAAAAATAGGACTTAAACCAGCTTAGTGCGATTCCTTTAATGCCAACTAAATGTTCCAGTCTCTGTAAGAGGATGGTATGGTCAATAGTGTCGAATGCAGCACTAAGATCTAATAAGACAAGTACGGAGACAAGTCCTTTGTCAGCAGCAGTTAGAAGGTCGTTAGTGATTTTCACCAGTGCCGTCTCTGTGCTATGATGCTTTCTAAATCCTGACTGAAAGTCTTCAAATAGACTATTTCTATGCAGAAAGTCACACAATTGATTAGCGACTACCTTCTCAAGGATTTTGGAGAGAAACGGGAGGTTAGATATAGGTCTATAGTTGGCTAAGACCTCAGGGTCGAGGGTGGGTTTTTTCAGAATAGGTTTTATCACAGCTACTTTAAAAGACTGCGGTACGTGACCCGTTAATAAGGACATATTGATCGTATCTAGTAATGTGGTGTTGACCACGGGTAGTGCTTCTTTAAGTAGCTTCGTTGGAATGGGGTCTAAGAGACAGGTAGTTGGCTTAGCTGAAGAGACCCTTAACATTAATTGTTGGAGGTCTAAAGGATAAAAGCCGTCTAAATAAGTATCAGGTCTTATCGTTCTCTCTAGCCCTCCTGCACCCAATGGTGAGTCGTTGGAAGCTGTGGGCAGAAGGTGATGAATTTTTTCTCTAATTGTTATAATTTTATCATTAAAAAAGGTCATGAAGTCATCACTGCTCAGAGCTATAGGAATAGATGGCTCAATAGAGCTGTGACTATCTGTCAGCCTGGCTACAGTGCTGAAAAGAAACCTTGGGTTGTTCTTATTTTCTTCTATTAGTATTGAGTAGTAGTCTGATCTGGCATTTCTGAGGGCCCTCCTATAATTTTTTAGACTATCTTGCCAATCCACACGAGATTCTTCCAGTTTGGTGGAACGCCATTTACTTTCAAGTTTTCGTGAGATTTGTTTTAATTTGCGAGTTTGGGAGTTATACCAAGGTGCTAGTTTCCTTTCCTTCATCATCTTCTTTTTGAGAGGAGCAACAGAGTCTAAAGTAGTCCGTAGGCAGGCCGTAGCAGCGTCTACAAAGTTATCAAGTTGGGAGGGACTAGAGTTAACATAACGGTCCTCTGTTATATTAAGGCATGACATTGAGTTAAGTGCTGTTGGAATAGCTTCCTTAAATTTAGCTATAGCACTGTCAGATAAGCATCTAGTGTAGAAACTTTTATTTAATTTCGTATAGTCTGGTAGTAGGAATTCGAAAGTTATTAAAAAATGGTCTGATAATAAAGGATTCTGCGGAAATACTATTAAATCGTCAATTTTGATGCCATATTCTAGCACAAGGTCGAGGGTGTGGTTAAAACAGTGCGTGGCCTTATGCACCCTCTGACTGAAACCAATAGAATCTAGCAGTGAGTTGAAAGCAGTACTAAGGCTATTGCTCTCAATGTCCACATGGATATTAAAATCACCTACAATAAGTACTTTGTCTGATTGAAGGAATACGCATGATAAAAACTCTGAGAATTCAGATAAAAACTCAGAATATGGACCTGGTGCTCGGTAAACAACAACGAATATAATTGGCTGTACTGTTTTCCATGTTGGGTGTTGAAGATTAAGAACAAGGCTTTCAAACGAGTTATAATTTAGTTTAGGTTTAGGATTAATTAACAGGCTCGAGTCAAATATGGCTGCAACTCCCCCTCCTCGGCCTGAGCCTCGTGGAATTTGGGTATTATTATGACTGGGAGGAGTGGCTTCGTTTAAACTAACATATTCGTCATGGCCCAGCCAGGTTTCGGTGAGGCAGAATAAATCAATGTGGTTATCTGATATCAATTCGTTTACCAATAATGCTTTCGATGACAGAGATCTAATATTTAATAGTCCACATTTGATTTTCCTATTCTGTTCTGTCGTTGCAGTGGTTGTTTTAATTCCAATTAGGTTGTTTAGTATAGCACCTCTTTTGTTAGCGTTTGGTTTAAACGGTCTCAGTCGGGGGACAGACACGGTGGTTATGGGATTATGAATGGGTGATTGCTCTGAAGGGAGCACAGAGGGGCGTGTAGCGCTGTATCTCTGATTATTGACTTTGGGAGAGTGTGTCTGGTCAGTGTGCTTGTGGGAGTGTTTACGGGATGTAAACAGTCAATCAGAGGTCTGGGTATGCAGGGCGTGGTGCAAATTTCCACGTAGCATCTGGCTTCCGCGTGTATTGGGATGAATCCCATCCCTGCTGAACAGGGAGCCACGTTCCCAAAACAGATTGAAGTTGTCAATAAAACCTATCCTGTGAATACTGCATGTGAGCTGGAGCCAGGTGTTAAGGGAGAGTAGTCTGCTAAAGAGGCCTGATCCGCGACCTAGAGATGGAAGTGGGCCCGAAATAAAAACCGACTTCCCAGTGCTTTTTAAAGCCTCAATGAGAGTGGTAAAGTCTCGCCTTGTGCGCTCACACTCCTGAATCCGAGTGGACATGTCGTTATGTCCACAATGGACCACGATGCGTTTGATAGAGGTCAGAAATGAGGGTATCAGGTCCATAACTTTAGCCAGGATGTCTGCAACTTTGGCTCCGGGAAAACAGTGTGTGACAGCATTATGAAACCGTAGGTCTCTAGTGATGGAGTCCCCAATAATTACTGTGGTTAGGGGGAAGAGCGGACGAGGAGTGGGGGGGGTGTGGGTAGCCGGTGACGGGAGCAAAACAGTCAGTGTCGGTTTCAGATGGGCAGGGAAAAGAAGAGGAAGAATGCTTACCGTTCGGTTGTGGAGATTGTTTTTGAGGAGCGTTGTCATTTGGCCGATCCAGGCAGTGTAGGCCACCGGACCGTCTGACTACCGCATCCCTCAGAAGCTTTCGCCGCGCGGTAGCAATCGTCTTCCGTGACGACGGCTGGTCAGTCTGCTTTGAAGCGGGGCGAGCCCGGTGAGCCGCACTGGCCACCACCGGCTCCGACTCCGACAAAGCATTGAAGCGGTTGGAGAGGCTGAGGGCAGGAGGCGATGGAGCCCTACCCGAGGCTCTCTTTCGGCCGCAAACCACCTCAGTCCAGGGTGGCTTGATAACCGGTGTCGAGCAGGACGATGGGCGTGGGCAGGCAGCTGGGTCCCATGGCGCGGTATCCTGGAAGGCCGCCGAGAGAGATGAGATCCGGAGCGACTGATTATGAGCCACGTCCAAGCAGGCGGTTAACAAAGCATCTTTGGTTTTTAAGTCCTCGGAAAGCCGACGAACATCTTCCCTGAGGTCAGCAATTTCTTTGTTTGTATTATTGAACAACGAGGAAATCCTGAGGGGGAGTGGGGACTCGCCAGGTGTAGAGGTTGCCATGAAGCTAGCGTTAGTTTAGCCGGTAGGCCTAGTCTTGATAAATTAGCGTGAGGCTAATACTTACTTACACGTAAAAATGTATCTTTGGTTTTAAAAACACTTTATTAGTATAATAAAAACTAGGCGATAGAGCCGACTGTTAGGTAGGAGGTTGAAGGCAGCTACCGGCTGCCTTGTCCCCCGCCGACTGCTGTCGCTTGTGGATGACGTGCAGCAGCTCGTCATCCAACAACACGCATAGTCATATCATAGTCATATCATAATATGTTATATATCTGTTGACTAGCATGTACGTTAGTAGTTATTGTCTGGGTCACAACGACCTAGGTGTACTTAATAAAAAGAGATGAGAGGACTGTTACCGTGGATTTCCACAGGATGCAGAACGTCTGCGGACCGGCTCCGCTGCTGAACGGCTGCGTGCTCCGCCGTCCGTCAATACCCACCAGGTCCGGATTTGTTGCGTAACGGCTGCGGCCAGCCGACCACGAGATCTCGCGAATTGACGTATGTTCGCGCGATATAACAGGATGTAGTTTCTATAAACAGAACCACAAAACCACCACCAGTTAGTTTCCATCCAGAGGAGTAGAGGGGAAACTACTCTGAGCTGTGTTTTCAAGGTGTAGTGCAGGGAAATATGATCCGCCGTGAGCACGGTGTATTTTATTTTGAAAAGTAACCGGATGTTTTATTTTGTTTCTGTGCTCGACTTCCTGTCCCGCACAATCTGACTTGTGCTAAATTGCTGCGGAGCTCTCCGTCGTCCGTCAAAAATAGAAGCTCTGGTATCTGCTCCGGAGGGCTGCGGACTGACGGAACTGGGACGGAGTCGGGACGCAGACGTTCTGCAGTCAGTGGAAATACACACACTGACTTTAATGGAAACCTAATGACTCCGGAGACGTTCCAGAGACGTTCCGCAGACGTTCCGCATCCAGTGGAAATTGCCGGTTAGAAGTAAAAATATCACCATTTCAGGTCCATCTAAAGGTGTAACGAACATGAGGTAACTGTGGGCATGAATGTGTCCAACTGACACCGCCCAAAACGCTGTATAAGAAGAGAGTTCTATGAAACTTAGATTCAGTTATCTATTCGACTGACTATCACCGGTGGTCAGTTGATGTGTTCGAGGCAGCTCGGTTTGTTGTTAAAATGTAACAAATAAATCTGCATGGAGTGAATATCAACAGTCTCTGGAGTCTTCATGGTGTCCTTGCATAGAAATAAAATGGATAGAAAGGCCATTGGACTGTTTGCCGTGGTCATTTGATGGGTACACAACACAAAATGGTGATTGTTGTTAGTTGTCACGGTGACAATACGCGTCAGTGGGGCTGTAAACTGCGTCGAAGCTCGCTGGGAAGAGAGCCGCCCGACGCAGCTCGGGAGACGTTCTCTGAGGGAATGAGGAGGAACAGTTAGACCCAACAACAACTAGTGTTGTTTTTGGCAGCCTGTTTTCATTTTAGTCTAGTCTTTGTGTCAAGCTGGCATTTTAGTTTTTATTAGTTTTAATCATGTACATACTCTTTTTAGTCTAGTCAAGTATATAGTATTATTTTAGTCAGAATTATCCATGACTAGTCTAGTTTTAGTAACGTAGTAATAGTAACGTTACTATTCCACGGCTCGTTTGTCCGTTGCTGCAAAACCTCAGCTCCGCGACTCGCCGAAAGTTGGCATGTTACCATGGCAATGCCAATGTCGCTCTGACCATTCTGCTACATTGATTTGAATGGAAGTGGCCTTTCTATTCATTTTGTCTGACAATTTCTTCTGTACCGGGGCCGCTGTGTCAGCAAGTAAAGATCTTTACTTCTAATTTTAAATATAGATAGGCCTTAGTAGTTTAAATAACTAGTAAAGTAAAGAGTGGAATGGCAACAAGAAATAACCACCACAATTGACAGCTTCTACATTGTACAACTTAACCAATACCCTAGCATTGTGTATCAGATCACAACAATTTGTAGTTAGCTGGATCATCATTTTACATAATAGACCATATACTGACCTACCTGAGACAGCATCGTAGCTCTGCTCGGGTCCTGCAGGTCACTGCAGCAGGCTAACATTACCAGGCTTGGCTAGCGATCGTTAAAGACATGTTCAAAATCAGCATTCTGTCTCTGGGGCAGTCAGTTGAGAAAATAACTAAGAATAAATCAAATAAGACTTAAGATGGACAACAAGGCCACATCAACAATGACTGTAACAGTATACAGCACCAATACAAGATCAATACATGAAGAATTCATGAAGGGAACACATTACACATTATTTTCTAGTTGTCAGGGAGCTCAGAGGACTCAAAAGCACGACTCAGTGGTAGAGGTGAAGAGGTAATGAAGTTTATTGTACAAAGTACAATCTCAGGCGAAGGTATCAAAAACAGGAGGCAAAAGACGTCGTAAAATGGGCCATAGGTCTAGAAAACACTGGGATTTGGTCCCCGGTAGTACCGGCCTAATCTGGTTGGTACCCTAAAAAGTACAGAGTTTCGGTACCCAACCCCACCCTAAACCCAGCAAGGGTAGAAGGCGTTTCAGAGGGACTGCAGTGACTCTGGGAGGGATTTATCTCCTGGTATTGGCTGGACAAACCCTGTGAGGAATTACAAATTATGAAATCTTGAGTCCCTTTTTGTAATGTCATGTGTAAGGCTTATAATAATACAATAAAATGTACATTTATTATATTAAAACTTTTTTCAGAGCTCTGAAAATGTAATAAAGTTTTTGTCTTTCTTCCAAAGTGTATTTTAATCATTAATCTTCTTTGTGTGTATTTCTGAGGAAGTCTTGAACACTTCCGGACTTTTATTTTGAAGCTCAGCAATTGGAACACTTCCGGACTTTTATTTTCAGCAACTGATCTGCACCGGAAGCTGTAGTATTTGATTTACTGCGGCTAACTTCACACTTTGAACAAGATGGCGTCTAGCAGGAAGGTGTGTTAGCAGAGTGTCTTAGTTGTGTTGAGAAAGAGGTAAAATGTGTAAAGTCCAGATGCTGAGAGCGTTGGTGGAGCAGCGACTAACTGCGGCTGCTGAAGAGATATTTGGGCTGTTTGAAAGAACGATAGCAGAGTACGAGGAGGAACTTTGTCGTTCAAAAGAGGAGAACGAGCGACAACGGGAGCTACTGGACGCTGTTTACAACCCTCAGCTTCGGCTACACAGAGCAGGTTTGGTCCCTTTACTTCTATAAACTCAGGATGTTTGTATTTGAATGTATTGTTTCGTTGATTAAACATTGTAAAGGACTGACAGGTAGATTTGGTATTATTAATATTAATGTGTGTCCTCCAGTCTGTTGGTCAGTTACCATCATGGCTAATTTCCAAACCTGAAGTTGATCTCTGCATGCTGAACAGCTTTTTATTACTGCTTGTTACTGTTCTTCATGGTTGAACGGTGCAAGAAGATGGCTCGGGTCTGTGTTCTGATGCTTGCATGGCTTCTTATACTGTTGATGTGTAACTGTGCTAATGTCTTGCTGCTTCCTGTAGCTCTGCATGGCTTACTGAGAAAGCTTATTTGTTGCTCTAGCTGTCTGTGTGGTGTCTTGTTGACTTCTGTCTGTATATATAACCAGTACTAATGTCTTGTTGACTTCTGTCTGTATATATAACCTGTACTAATGTCTTGTTGACTTCTGTCTGTATATATAACCTGTACTAATGTCTTGTTGACTTCTGTCTGTATATATAACCTGTACTAATGTCTTGTTGACTTCTGTCTGTATATATAACCTGTACTAATGTCTTGCTGTTTCCTGTTGCTGTGGTCTAAAATCATCTGGCCAAAGGACTACAGTTGTAAATTATCCAGCTGGCTAACACTGGCACATTTACAGAAATGTTAATTAATGTGTGTTGTCCTTTATAAAATAAAGAATGAGGATAAGAACAGCGGGGGAAGGAATATTCAGATACTGCAGTAAAAGTACTAATACCACACTGCAATAATACTCCTACAGTAAAAGTCCTGCATTGAATATGTCACTTCAGTAAAAGCAAGGAACTTTTCTAATGTGAACCATTCTTTGTTGAACTTGAATACTTTACACATGGCCACCTGTCTTAAAAGGGAAGGCTCGGCCGCTAACAGTCATGTAAAAGGACAACAGTGAAAGTTTAATTTTCTATCAAGCAGCTAAAAGCTTTTAGCTAAGTTTTAGCGTCAACATCGCAACGTCCTGCGATGTGACTGTCGCGCATGCGCTCATCGCTGATGGTGAGGCATTATAACACTTTTCGAGTAAAGTGTTCTTCAGGACAAAAAGTGGTTGGATGGAGGCTTTGTCCACACTGTCTCTGAAGTCTTTGTGTGACACATGATGTGGTGTATTTGGGAGTGGTTGACTGGCTACAGCCCTACAGTTAACTCTGTAAAGGGCGGCTGTGGCTCAGTGGTAGAGTGGTCGCCTGCCAATCGGAAGGTCCTGCGGTCCCATGTCGAAGTGTCCTTGAGCAAGACAGTGAACCCCGAGTTGCCCCCGATGCCGCACTATTGGAGTGTAAATGTGTGTGTGTGTTTATCTGATGAGCGGCAGCCTCGGCCACAGTGTGTGAATGTGTGTGAATGGTTCCTGTACTATGTAAACGTGCTTTGAGTAGTCGTTAAGACTAGAAAAGCGCTATATAAAAACAGGCCCTTTACATTGATTGCTGTTCTGCCTTGTGGTGCCTGAAGTTAATCTGACTCAGATGTTTATGCTCAAGGTTCTTTGATGTCCCTAGTAGAGTAGGGGTGCACGATATTAAAAAAATGTGATATTGATAATGAATATTGCGATATCGATATTAATTTTGATATTTTTAAACATATGTAAAATTACCAAAGTTATGGGAAAACGCATCAAAATAGATTTATAACAAATAAAACAAGTTTTCTTACAACACAAGGTTTAATCCAACTGACAGTCATATTGGACTGGTCCAACATGTGTCTACAGAACAGGACATGTTCTACTGGTTGGACAGTATAAATATATAAATAAGGACCATGACTACAGAACAGGACATGTTCTACTGGTTGGACAGTATGAATATATAAATAAGGACCATGACTACAGAACAGGACATGTTCTACTGGTTGGACAGTATAAATATATAAATAAGGACCATGACTACAGAACAGGACATGTTCTACTGGTTGGACAGTATAAATATATAAATAAGGACCATGACTACAGAACAGGACATGTTCTACTGGTTGGACAGTATAAATATATAAATAAGGACCATGTCTACAGAACAGGACATGTTCTACTGGTTGGACAGTATGAATATATAAATAAGGACCATGACTACAGAACAGGACATGTTCTACTGGTTGGACAGTATAAATATATAAATAAGGACCATGACTACAGAACAGGACATGTTCTACTGGTTGTATATACACTACAGTATAAAAACAATGCAGTGCACATCTGTTGGCTTAAAGCCAAAGTATTTCCAAGCTACCGAGGAGGAGGCATTACCCTACAGTCACGTTAGCTACAAGAGACAGCTACCATTCATTTTCAATGGGAGTGGCCGTTTGGCCACGAGCGACTGCCAATCAGAGTGAAGGCAGCGTGAGGGTAGCGTGAGACAGCCAATCAGAGTGAAGGCAGCGTGAGGGCAGCCAATCAGAGTGAAGGCAGCGTGAGACAGCCAATCAGAGTGAAGGCAGCGTGAGGGCAGCGTGACGTATGTCAGTGGCTCAAGTCGAAAAAAATAATTCAAGATGGCATTTTAACGCTTCAGGACATCGTATTTCTGTATATATCTGATATGTTTGGCATTTAATCTCATATATTGTGTTACTTTTATCGAGAAATAAATACTTTTAAATCCAAAAACATAATTTTTGTGACTTAACAATACCTCTGAAGTAACTTTTAAGACGTGGTTTAAGGTAGCACCGGAGAATTTCTGTTTACTGTTGCCAAGCAACCAGGGGTAGGCTAGGTACGCCCAGGAGCACCCACAAGCGAGTGCATGTCGCTCTCTTTTGTAGCTAATGTGACTGTAGGGTAACTTTTGGCCTCTAAAGTTTCCTTTCAATCTCTGTTATTTCGTCGTCTCCCAGAGCAACACTCATTTTCTTACTTTTGTGTTCTTTTTGCTCCACTCTTCGCTCTCTCTTTAGCTCCTTTCTTTACTTTCGCTTCGGTTTATGGTTCTGCGGAGGCTCCACGCAGCTGATGTTTATACGTGCTCTGGTGTGTGCGTCGAGCCGGTATGTGTGTGTGGGTGTGTGTGGTAGAGTGAGGAAGAAGTGAGAGAGTGACGGCGATTTTCTTCGGAGTGAGTAGTGACTCTAGAGAGAGTCTTTAGTCTTAGGAAAAGTTAACCCTCTCCTTGATTTCATGTTGTTTACGGAGAAGGAGAACCAGGAAATGAGTCGGGGGAAATACAACGCTACCAAGTGATGTGTATTTTTCGAGAGGTGCATCAAAGAGTACAGACGTAACAAGAGGAGAAACTCAATGGAACTGCAGCTCCGCCCTCTTGGACTGAATGTAACACAACGTTGTGTTGAGTTTCTCCTCTTGTTGCTTCTATACTCTTTGGGTACATGTCGGGCGGGATGCAACGCAAACAAAATATCGCGTAATTATCGCGAGACTTTTGGTATAATATCGCGCAACGTGATATCGCGATAACGATATTGAGTCGATATATCTTGCACCCCTACTCTAGAGTCACTACTCACTCTGAAGATAATCACCATCACTCTCTCACTCGCTCTACCACACACACACACACACACACACACACACACACAACAACGGAGTTGCAGTTTATACTTGTGTATAAACTGCAGGCCATTTACCTAGGCTGGAGCCCTGCGTTTCAATTATTTTCCTTGCCCCACACTGATGCAAAAATACTTTGCCAGTGATTATCTTAACTGCATATTACTCCAATGATGAAATAAATACATGTCATAGCCATTTTAAGTTTTATGTCAAGTACTTAAGTAAAAATACTGATTCTCCAAAGTTCAGTTAAAAAAATCTTTAGAATAATATGTAAATTAATTGTTAGATTAATTGATGACAAAAATAATCGTTAGAAACAGCCCTAAATGGTTCCATTTTGTAACTGGTTTTAACAAGCTGACCTTAACAAGCTATGCTATGCTACGTTGTATCAGGTTGTTAGACTAAATTTGTAAGTTTTCATATCTACAACGATACAAACTACCTCTCATTATTATTGGTTTGAGTTTAGTTTGAGTGGTGGTCAGTAATGTGTCTGTTTCATTCTGTTTCCTGCAGATGTCGAACAGCTGTTGGTGGTTAAAGAAGAGGTTCCCCCTGAGCAGCAGGAGTGTAGCTCCAGTGTGGACCACCAGGAGCCGGAGCCCCCCCCACACATTAAAGAGGAACAGGAGGAACTGTGTGTCAGTCAGGAGGGAGAGCAGCTTCAAGGGCTGGAGGAGGCTGATATCACCAAGTTCCCATTCACTCCTGTCCCTGTGAAGAGTGAAGATGATGAAGAGGAAGCTCAGTCCTCACAGCTTCATCAGAGACAAACTCAACACATGGAAACAGAAGCTGATGGAGAGGACTGTGGAGGACCAGAACCAGCCAGGAACTCACATCCACTTTTACAACCAGAGACTGAAGACACTTCTGATCTTGAGACTGATGACAGTGCTGATTGGAAGGAGACCGGAGAACCTCAGTCAGCTTTAAACTCTCTGAAACATGATTTAAGACATAAGAAAACATTCAGCTGCTCTGAGTGTGGGAGACGATTTGGCACCAGGAGACATCTGTACGATCACATGAGAATCCACCCAGGAGAGAAAAAATACAGCTGCAGTGTTTGTAACAAGAGATTTATCTGGCGTCAACAGGTCAGAAGACATAAATGCGTCAACCTTCAGTCGTCACAGCTTCAGAGTCAAACTGAGGAGAACAAAGAGACAGAGTCTCCAGCCAGCAGAGAAACTCAACACATGGAAACAGAAGCTGATGGAGAGGACTGTGGAGGACCAGAACCAGCCAGGAACTCACATCCACTTTTACAACCAGAGACTGAAGACCAGACTGGAGACTGTTCTGAACCTGAGACTGATGACAGTGCTGATTGGAAAGAGACCAGAGAACCTCAGTCAGCTTTAAACTCTCTGAAACATGATTCAAGATGTAAGAAAACATTCAGCTGCTCTGAGTGTGGGAGAAGATTTGGCTTCAAGACACATCTGAAGAGACACATGAGAACTCACACAGGAGAAAAACCTTTCAGCTGCTCAGTCTGTAAGAAATCTTTTAGGCAGACTAGCCATTTAAAATATCACATGAAACACCACACAGGAGAGGAACCGTCTACTTCCTGTGTAAGTGACATCAGAAAGCAGTAGGAGTGGAGCTCCAGCGTGGACCAGGAGCAGCCAGAGACTCTCAGCCAGGTTGGAACTCTCTGAACCATAGAAATAAAATGGATAGAAAGGCCATTTCCGTTCAAATCAACGTAGCATAATGGTCAGAGTGGCAGCCATTTTTATGTGTACTATTGCCATGGTAACGTATAAACTTCCGCATAAGCCGACTTCTGGCGATTCGCGGAGCTGAGGCTGAATGAGTCAAATTAACTTCATACTTCACCTTCATCCACACAAAGCACACTGCTATCGCCACGAGTAACAGCTCTATTCAGCTCGTTTTCTGTGAACGATGTGGCGAGTTGGTGACGTTAAGGCGTAATTAGCCAGCTAATGTTAACCAAATGACTTATAAAGTTATAAAGTAAATAAAGTTGTTCTCCGGCTGGCTGGTTCCGCCGTGCTGTCATGCTGCATCATTTACAGAGAATGAGCTGAACAGCGGGCTGGGTCCAGTGACGGACTGGTATCAAGAAACGGCCCTGGCATTTGCAACACACCGGCCCAATTTTCATCCCACACCAACCTCACCCAAACTTTGAGATACAAATCCCAAAGAAACATACAGAGAATTTAAAAATTTAGAATACACGCTGAAATAACACGCATTACTTTCGGTACAGTCGGTGACATATGCAACAATTACAAAAAACATCTAAGAGCGTCGGCAGATCTACGACATGATATGCTCCACTAAAGGCACATTCAGCATTTAATACAACGGCTCGACATTTAAGCACAGCAAATAATACAACCGCTCCTCAAAAACATGGAAAGAGCAATGCTCAACCTCTGGGTAGAACACGCATTGAGTGTCAATAACATAGCTTTGAAATTAGTAACTCTGCCTACCGAGAGAACCCCTCCCACGCAGCTCGCTGCACTACAATCTTGAATATTTTTGGCTGTATGCATAAACTAATTTATAAAAATAAACCAAAGACAGATTATTGTTATTATCAGTAGTGGCCCATAGAGGGCCTTCTGACATTTGCCCAAATTCCAGGTGGCCAGTCTGTAACTGGCTGGGTCTAACGTTAGTGGTCCGCTGACCCGTTGTCACTGGGTCTAACTGTCCCTCCTCACTCACTGCAACTCCGAGAACATCTTCCGAGCTGCGTTGGGCGGCTCTCCTCCCAGCGAGCTGCGACAACTTACAACAATCACCATTTTGTTGTGTACCAATCAAATGACTACGGGAAACAGTTCAGTGGCCTTTCTATCCATTTTAATCTATGCTCTGAACGCTGTTCAGCTGCTCAGTTTGTAGGAAATTGCACAGAATGAAAGTTTACGGTCACACATGATAATCCACACAGGGGAGACGCCATTCAGCTGCTCTTAGTGTGGAAAAAGATTTTGCTACAAGACACATCTGAAGACACACATGATAACTTACACAGGAGAGAAAGCTTTCAGCTTCTCAGTTTGTAAGAAAGTGGAAATTTAAATAGACACATGAAACAACACACAGGAGAGGAACCGTCTACTTCCTGTGTTAGTGACATCAGAAAGCAGCAGGAGTGGAGCTCCAGCGTGGACCAGGAGCAGCCAGAGACTCTCAGCCAGGTTGGAACTCTCTGAACGCCGTTTTCTTTTATAACTCACACAGGACTGAAAACTTTAAGCTGCTCTGAGTGCGGAGGAAGATTTGGCTTTAAAGTGATGGTTCGGAGTAATTTCACCCGAGGGTCCTTTGCACCATGACCTCGAGCCAAAGAACCCCCCAGAAGCCTTTTTCACCTGGATCGAACATTGGGCGAGTTAGCGTTATCAGCTGGTTAGCTTAGTGCAGACACTAACGGATCCAGGTTTGTATCTCGTAAGTTACCCCACTAATAATGCCCGGAATGATACCCAACTTCTACAGTAGTACAAATAGGTTATGTACTCATAAAACGATGGATTGGAAAGTTTGTAAGTACACCAGGAGTTTATTTAAATATCACTTGCCTGCTGGCTTCTGCTCTCTGCTGCTACCGGGCAGTAAGAGTCTACAAATTACATCGAAAAGAGATACAACAAAAATATTTATTAATTCAATGATTAAATAAGGTAGTGTCTCCAAACTTACCTCAATTATAACTTGTCTCCTGCTAGCACTTACTTTTAAAAAATAAGTTAAATTAATAAATATTTTTATTGTATGAGTACATACCCTATTTGTACGCTTGTGTAAGCTTATGGGGGGTTGTTCGAGGCTCGAGGTCAAGGTGCAAAGGACCCTAGGGTGAAATTACTCCGAACCATCACTTTAAGGCACATCTGCAGAATCGCATGAGAATCCACACAGGAGAGAAACCATTCAGCTGCAGACCAAAGATTTCGTACGCACAACGCTCAATAGACATAAATATGTTGGTCAAACTGAGGAGAACAGAGAGGCAGAGCCTCCAGCCAGCTAGTTTTGTTGGTGTGTGTGTGTGTGTGTGTGTGTGTGTGTGTGTGTGTGTGTGTGTGTGTGTCAGCGGCTGTAATTAGTAATCTCTCTCGGCTGGACGCCGGGAGCTAAACGCCATCCTGTCTCTTTGATCCTCGTCGATTAACTCCCGTCTGTCTGTTGGACGCTCAGATGACAGCAGCAGCTCTTCTGTGATTGGACGATCAAGCTGATGAACACACACAGCTGGATGCAGTATCAGAGGAGGACAGATCCAATCCAAAAGCAAGTTTTTTTCCAGCAGGTGGCAAAATGAAATAAATCAGACGCACAGAAAAGACGGGAAGTAGCAGAAAATAACAACAAACCTTCAAAATAAAGTAAAGAAAGACGAAGAAAATAAACAACTTATTCACCTGCTAATGTTTATATTTTTTTAAATATTTTTTCTATTTTTTTGTAGAGGAATTATCACTCCTTAGTTGTTTTTGCACTCGTTTGAATGCAATACTTGATACGCAATAAAAAGTAGTTTAGTTTAGTTCGACAGTTTTTAAAATGACATTTTCCAGCTATATGCTGAAGATTTTACATGCATGAACACTAATACAGATCAGTTTGTTGCTTTTCAAGGTTTTTGTCGCAGTTTCAGTATTTTTGGCACTTTTTCCACTGTTTCTCAGTGGTTGGATGCTTCTGTTTGTTGTTGTATTGCTTGTTTTATTTGCAATTTGTTTTATTGTAGAGGGATGGAGGTCTGAAACGTTGTATTTTTCTAAATAAATTATTGCTTGCGTAATGGTCAGTGTGCGGGACTTTTCTCTCAACTTTTTGATCTGCTATTTCTGATCACATCCTACGCACCTGCCCGACAAAAGAGGAGTGCAAAAAAGTTTTCTTACGTTTTATTGTAGAGGAATTATCATTTCGTAGTTGTTTTTTCTCTTTAGTATAAGGGAAGGATTGTACCTTGCCGCCGGATGTTCTTCTTTTCAACCGATGTCCGTCCCCTTCCTCTGTCTCTGTGTTGGCGTTCTAACCTCCGGTGGATTTGTGAGGACTATGATTAACTGCTCCTCAGATCTCTGCAGGGTAAATCCAGATAGCTAGCTAGACTATCTGTCCAATCTGAGTTGCACGACTAAAACTACTTTTGAATGTACACATGTTCCACCAAAACAAGTTCCTTCCTGAGACTATTTAGCAGAGGCACCGTCAGACCTTTCTTGGCAGCCTGTGGATGAAGGTCTGGCAAAAGCGAGAATAGCTTGTCAGTGTTTGGATGATGCTGTTTGGTTGTTGTATGGCTTGTTATATTTTGTAGAGGAATTATCTTTTTTTTTCTCTTTTGTATAAGGGCTTCCTCTCCAGCACTGAAATAACTTTCTTATTTAGATCCATTGTATGTTGATTTATTTCTTTGTGCAAATAAACTAAATTAAACTAAGCTGCTGTCGGTGTTTAAATAGAGGTTGATGATGGTTGATGATGAGAAGGTCGGCTGAAAGGCCGATCAGCCTCTCTGGGGGTCTAATATAGAGATAATGTTGAATATCTTGATGACGATATAACTTCTGATATATAATCGGATATTGAAGTGTTCTCAGTTCTGCTGCTTTCAGTTTTCTGCTAAAATATAACAAAATTTTGAGTTTAAAACTAATGAAAGGAAATCATTTCCAACTTTCTTTTATTGAACTAATTTAACATTGAATTGAATATAAACGGCAGCACTAAAAAAAAGAATGAAAGCTGCACTTTTAAAGTGCAGTTTTCTATAGATATTTTCTTCCAACTAACACAAAAAAACTCTGAGTGTATTTTGCGATGTGTTTTTTGCGGCAGTTGATATCGCGATGACGATAAAAAAACGATATATTGTGCAGCCCTAAAATCTCCGGTCGGTCATTTCATATCTGGATAACGATATTTATCACAATGTTGCACGTTTTTCAGCTAATGCAGTCCCACCACGAAGTAAAATATGTTTATATACTTGTGTGAATGCAGTACTTGACACGCAATAAAAAGTAGTTTAATTCAGTTTAGTTCAACAGTTTAAAATGAAATTTTTCCAGCTATATGCTGACTATTTTACATGCATGAACACTAATACAGATCAGTTTTTGTTGCTTTTTAAAGTTTTGTCGCGGTTTCAGTGTTTTTGGCACTTTTTCCATCTTTTACAGGAAGAGGGTTAGGGCAGCATGAAAAACAACAACTTTTGAACGTACATGTTCCACCAAAACAAGTTCCTTCCCGAGGCTACTTTGCAGAGGCACCGTGGCTCCGTCCGGCTCTAGGGGCTCTACACATGAACTCGAGCATTGTTTGTGTACAGAGAGTTTACTAAAAAGAGAGGTTTTGAACATCACACTTAAGCAGTTGGTTATTCCGCTCGCCGCCATCTTACCAGTCAAAAAGAGTCAAAAAGTCAAAGTCTCTTTATTAGTCTCCCTAAGGAGAAATTCGCCTTGGACAGAGAGAACTTGCCTTGCAAGAGTAACAACATAGACACACATCACAGGGTTAAAAAAAGAAGTTAGAGAAACAAATGAACATGACACATCTAGGCTACTCAAATAGCTGTGCAAATTACAAGTTACCATATTATAAAAACTGCTAGTAAATATCCTTACAATCCATTGTAAAAAAAAAAAGAAAGTGCAGTAATTCCTTCATTCATTCATATCCATACATACCTTCAGTCACCAATATATATTAATAAAAATTCATGGTCATATGTTCATCGCTGCTCATTTATGAGCTTAACTGCGAGGGGAACAAATGAGTGCTTATACCTGTTATATTTGCAGAAAGGAACCCTGTACCTCTTTCCTGAGTTCAGTAGCTCAAACTCCGAAAACAACACATGTGAGTTATCAGATAGGATAATCTTAGCCTGCCTGATTGTTGCATAATTAAAAAGCTCCTGCGGGTTGAGGGGTGCAGGTGTTCCCATAATTTTACCTGCCTTCTTAACCAAATTAAAAATCTGAGTTTTTGATTTAACTGTCAAATTTCCAAACCAGCTAGTAATACCATACCGAAGAATTGACTCTATTGTTGCTCTATAAAAGATTAACATAATATTATATTTTTTCGATCTCCGAATGCGACGTAACAGGGAGGAGAGTAAAGATGGAAAGTTCCTAAAGCTTAGTTCCATATAAATGCACGGATAATTTGTTTTGTCGTTATTGAAAAACAATATTGACCTTGTAGTTGAAAAAGGAGCCTCATATAAGAGACAATACTAAAATCAATAGATGTGTGTCGGAGATCGACACATTTTGACTGGCAAGATGGCGGCGAGTGGAAAAACCAACAGCTAAAGTGACTTTCTTTTTAGTAAACTCTGTGTATGCAAACAATGTTCTCAGTGCTGGAGTTCATGTGTAGAGCCCCTGGTGATACTTGGAGCAAAGTCTCATGTTGTGTCGAGCCTTCTTAATGTTTTAAAATTAGCGATTTTGCTGCGATCATAGTAGTGCCCCTAGCACTCCCATTCAAAAGGCCATTTGACGAAAATACGGTAAATGTTAAAAGTGGTGCTTCCGTCCTATTTATGCTTTTAAACGACAGTTTGACTCGGGTACATTCACAAAAACACCCTAGGTTGCATTTTGGCGAGAGTTACGCTTTAATAACAGATAATATAAATATGTTATGTGAAATTCAACAGTTTACTTTAAATGAATACCAATCAGGAGTTTCAGCCCTGTTTAATAAGAGGACTTGTTATTTCTCTGAAAGGTTCTGGGCATCAGGACTGCCTCACGGTGACGATTACATTAACGCTGCAACATGCTGCGATCAACAAGGAAACTGGACACAAAGAAGATATAATAACCCTAAGAAGTGGATCTGTGAGAACTAGATTCTCTGAACTCTGTGATGACAGAGGGGTGTGTAGTGTTGGGATCAGCTTTGTCAAATCAGACTAATTTACATTTTGCTCAGCTGTTTATTCTGTGTTGCTAAATAACCTGGATTACAGAGATATCGTCCCTCTGCCCTTCATAGTGCACAATCTGGTTAGAAGTCATGAACACTCACTCTGTAGTCCTACAGGATTATAATAGTAAAAGCAAATAAAAACATGAAATTGCAGGTTGTCAGCTTTTAGAACATTTTACACACCACCCAAAATAAAACCCCTCCCTACCTCCATCTCTCCTCCCTAACTCATCTCTACAACCTATCAAATCAAATCATTATTCATTTCTTACGCTGCAGCTGTTATTCTTGTATTTGTATCTTATTCCATTGTACCCTGTTCTTATTTTTTTATATTTCTTTCATGAAAGTTTTTAACTGATCTTTAATGTTTGATGTAAGCGTTTTGGATTGCCTTGTTGCTGAAATGCTGAAAAGTTGCGTTGCCCTACAGGAATTACTGTACTTATAGAGAATACAATAAGATCTGTAAAGCAATACCATTATTACAGTTAATTCAAAGCACATTGTTACATGCAAGAATAAGACCCTTACCAACTTTACCAAATTTAGTTATTAATGATTGCACTTTATTTGACAATAAATGTAATAATAAATATATTAGTGATGCTTTGAGATCTAAATTATTTTTTGATTATAATGATTATATAGAAGATTGTGTGTACAGGTTTCGAACATGAATGCATTGGCCATTGAAAAAACACATTTTAAATTCATTAAAAGGCCTGTTTCCACAAAAGTCAAAGAAACTCACTTTAAAATAATTTATAAGATATATCCAGTCGCTGACCTTCTTAGAAGAAGATTCCAATTTGATGTAGACCCTTATGTATTTTGTGAGGAGGCTGATGAGACTGGAACACACTCTTTTTTTGCCCCGTGTCCAACAGCTTCTGGTCCGAGATACATAATTGGCTGTCACCATCATCCCGGCTCTGCTTCAGGAGAAGCTCTCCCAGCTAGGCGTGCCTGACTCCACCTGCAGGTGGATCACTGACTTCCTGTCTGACAGGAAGCAGCATGTGAAGCTGGGGAAACACGTCTCCGACTCACAGACCATCAGCACCGGATCCCCCCAGGGCTGTGTTCATTCCCCTCTGCTCTTCTTCCTGTACACCAACAGCTGCACCTCCAGTCACCAGTCCGTCAAGCTTCTGAAGTTCGCAGACAACACCTCCCTCATCGGAGGTTGGAGGCTGACCACCTGGTGACCTGGTGCAATCAAAACAATCTAGAGCTCAACGCTTTAAAGACAGTGGAGATGGTTGTGGACTTCAGAAAGAACCCAGCCCCACCTGCCCCCATCACCCTCTGTGGCTCGACAATTGTCACTGTGGAGTCTTTCCGCTTCCTGGGATCTACCATCTCCCAGGACATCAAGTGGAAGCTGAAGAACATCAGCTCCCTCGTGAAGAAAGCACAACAGAGGATGTACTTCCTGCGGCAGCTGAAGAAATTCAACCTGCCAAAGACAATGATGGTGCACTTCTACACAGCCATCATTGAGGCCATCCTCACATCCTCCATCACCATCTGGTACGCTGCTGCCACTGCCAAGGACAAGGGCAGGCTGCAGCGTGTCATTCGGTCAGCTGAGAAGGTGATTGGCTGCATTCTGCCGCCGCTCCAGGACCTATACGCCACCAGGACTCTGAAGCGTGCTGGAAAAATTGTGGCCGATCCCTCCCACCCCGGCCACAAGCTCTTTGAGCCACTCCCCTCTGGCAGGAGACGGAGGTCCATCAGGACCAAAACCTCACGCCACATGAACAGTTTTTTTCCATCTGCCACTAGCCTTATTAACAAGGCCCGGAAACCACCCTGACTGTCACCACACTCCACCCCTGGCTCTTCATGCCACTGTACTCTCTCTGCTGTAATACTCTTTTTATTTCTATCTTTATTTTTAATTTAATACATACTGTGTACATACAGTATACTTATACTTATATTGTTTATACCTATACTTATATTGTTTAATATTCCATTTGGAGAATGTGTGACGTGCACCAACAACGCCAAAACAAATTCCTTGTATGTTTTAAAAAAACGTACTTGGCAATAAAACCCTTTCTGATTCCGATTGTATATACACACGTATATTATTTTCCCCAACAAGAGTTTTGTATGTTGTTGTTATTTGTCAATTAAAAAAAAAAAAAAAAAAAAAACTATGAGGCTTTGCAGCTTCGCTGCTTGGACCACAATTACACTGCAAGACCAAAACTTGTATCTTCTGTTTGTCACATTATAAGGAAAGGGAAACAAACTACCATCATCTTTAATTTGGTTCATTGTTTTCTCAGAGCTCTGAAAATTTAATAAAGTATTTGTCTTTCTTCAAAAGTGTGTTTTAGTCATTTATATTCCTGCGTTTTTTTCAAAAGAAATCTGGAACACTTCCGGACTTTTATTTTGAAGCTCAGCAACTGGAACACTTCCGGGCTTTTATTTTGAAGCTCAGCAACTAAACTGCACCGGAAGTTATAGTTTTACTGCAGCTAACTTCACACTTTGAACAAGATGGCGCTTAGCAGAAACGTTTGTTAGCAGAGTGTCTTTGTTGTGTTGAGAAAGAGGTAAAATGTGTAAAGTCCAGATGCTGAGAGCGTTGGTGGAGCAGCGACTAACTGCGGCTGCTGAAGAGATATTTGGGCTGTTTGAAAGAACGATAGCAGAGTACGAGGAGGAACTTTGTCGTTCAAAAGAGGAGAACGAGCGACAACGGGAGCTACTGGACGCTGTTTACAACCCTCAGCTTCGGTTACACAGAGCAGGTTTGGTCATTAACGATATGACGATAGGATAGGATCTAGTGTAATCTTCGCTCTTTAACAGGCCTTCGCCATACCCACCAGACTCCATGTTAATAATCAGTACTTTTATCATCGTAAAACACACTGCATTCAAAGTGGACAGAAACACAATAAAACTATCAAAAGCCGTCTTGGTTCATCTTTCCACTGTTCCAACAATCACCACTCTGGTTTGGTTGAAATTAACCCTTAATTCACCGATTTACATGTGGAAATATGCTGGCTCTATACACGCTAAAAGTGCTGATTATTTACATGGAGTCTGGTGGGTTTGGTGATGGTGATTTCGGGGCAGTTTTCTAGATAAACAAAGGTTCTTATTTAATAGGTATTCCCTTAGGACTGTATAGGTGATTGTTACATAGTAGTGATGTTCACCTTGGAACACAACAGCACAGAATTGTAACCACTGATGCTTAGACTGTGTGTGTGTGTGTATGTGTTTTTGTTTAACTATATTTATGGGGTCCAAAAACTGGGAATACAGTATACTTGTGGGTCCGGACAGCTTTGTGGGGCCAAAATGCTGGACCCCACAAGTTTAAAGGTCTGTTTGAGGGTTAAGACTTGGTTTTAGGATTAGGGTTAGAATTAGGTTATGGTTAGGGTGAGGGTAAGGGTTAAGGTTAGGCATTTAGTTGTGATGGTTAAGGTTAGGGTAAGGGGCTAGGGAATGCATTATGTCAAAGACGGGTCCCCACAAAGATAGTGAAACGCGCGTGTGTGTGTGTGTGTGTGTGTGTGTGTGTGTGTGTGTGTGTGTGTTTTAGGGCTGCAGCTATCGATTATTTTAGTAATCGAGTATTCTACCGATTATTCCATCGATTAATCCGATAAGAATTACTTAGAAAGAAATACTTAGTAAACAGCAATAGTAAATATTTATTATTGCTGTTTACTAAAAAAAAGGAAACCTGTTTCCTTTTTTAGAAAAAGCAACATTTTTTATTGCCAAAAAAAGACCCTTAAATAAAGTACATTTTTGGTGGCCCAAATGTTATATATGATTGAATAAAGAATGCAGACATCACTGGCCTGATGACGTCATTCACATGCATATTAAGTGGCCATGCCGGGGGTAGGAGCCGGCAGCAGCTAAGTTTCCAAAGATTAGTAGCAAACTAATAAACAGTTAGACTACAAACCGACAGCTCTCGTTTTAGCTTGTTGGTAAAACATGGCTATTAGCAGAGTAGCATGCTGTAGGCTAGTTGTGTAAAACATGGCTATTAGCAGAGTAGCATGCTGTAGGCTAGTTGTGTAAAACATGGCTATTAGCAGAGTAGCATGCTGTAGGCTAGTTGTGTAAAACATGGCTGTTAGCAGAGTAGCATGCTGTAGGCTAGTTGTGTAAAACATGGCTGTTAGCAGAGTAGCATGCTGTAGGCTAGTTGTGTAAAACATGGCTATTAGCAGAGTAGCATGCTGTAGGCTACTTGTGTAAAACATGGCTGTTAGCAGAGTAGCATGCTGTAGGCTACTTGTGTAAAACATGGCTGTTAGCAGAGCAGCATGCTGTAGGCTAGTTGTGTAAAACAGCTCGGTGGAGGAGAGCAGCAGACGGTAGTTAGCTGCCTTGTGTTGGGTTCGCTCCGTGGAATGGATGAGTAGACTGGATGTTTTCTACAGAGATGATGTAGCAGCATGTTTGCAGCTTAAAATGATCCCAAACTTTCTGTCGTTTTCTCTCGCCTGTCTCTTCTCTTAGACCCTCGCTATTTTCGTTTTCCTTCATTTATAATCTGGGCCGTCAGTCTTGTGTCCACAGAAGCGTCAACCTGTTGTGTGCGCTAGTAATTATCCTCCGTGCAGAAACACAGTGAGCTGTACAACCTTAATTACATTGATTTAACGAAGCTTCGAGGCAAAGAATTTTGCTAACATATGTTACTAATCTCCAGTTAGCTTGTAGCACTGACGTCATGTAGGGTCCTATGGAGTCTTATAGCTTTTTTAGAGTCATTTTTTTTTTTCTCACTGGCCACCGAGCTAAACAACTTTTCTGGGGGAAACCCTGTAATCTCTAAGCTTTAACTGACATGAACTTCTGTCTGTGTTTCAACTTTACCTCCAGACGACAAAAGCCAGATTGTTATTAAAGAGGAGCAGCAGGAGCCAGAGCCCCCCCCACACATTAAAGAGGAACAGGAGGAACTGTGGAGCAGTCAGGAGGGAGAGCAGCTTCAAGGGCTGGAGGAGGCTGATATCACCAAGTTCCCATTCACTCCTGTCCCTGTGAAGAGTGAAGATGATGAAGAGGAAGGTAGGAACAACGTTAACAGGGTTTTTAGGGGAAATAAAGGGAGGGGGGGGAATCTGCAGAAGTCAAGAGCATAAAAGTTCAAGAGAACCTGGTTTATTTTATTTTAGGAGTAGGGTTCCTTTCACACTAATCTCGCATGTCCAGACCTTCCTCGTCAGCGCTGCAGAGGAAGGTCTGGCTAGTCCACACAGCATTCCTGGATGGGAGAAAAACGTGCTCTGGTTTATTGGCATTTCTTTAAACTAGGGCTGTCAACAGTAACGCGTTAATCGCGATGCGATTAAGGGCCGTGCATAACGCGTACATTTTTTTTAATCGCAATAATCGCATGCCGCCATTTATTAATTTATTTTACACTTCACTCGGCTTTGCGTCGTGCCTAACAGGCTACTATTTTGACACTTTGCCGCACCTTTACTTGTCATCAAGCTGCCATACTTCCTTTTAACACATCCTGCTGCTGCAGGCATGATGGAGAAAGACAAGCAGCAACACAATTCTGAATGGTGCTTTTTATTTTCCAAAACTCCCGGACGGCTCAGTAGACAAGTTGAAAGCTATATGCACATTGTGTAAAGCCGAATTAAAATATCACCGAAGCACGTCAAGCTTGAGCTACCACCTACGAGCTAAGCGTAGTAGTACAGTTAACGTGACTCAGGTTGATGCTAGCAGGCTCAGGTAAAGCACTATTTTGGAGAGTGCTAGTTGCCGACCTGTGGATGAAACCAAATCCCCCAAAAATACTACAGCTCTTGCAAAATGGGTGGCAACTAACTGTAGACCTGTCATCATCATAGAAGACTCGGGTCTTAAAGACGTACTACGGTTGGCATGTTCTGACCCGTCTTATACATTGCCGTTGAGGGGGACAGTAGTTTTACGCATACACAGTAGAGCTGTCAATTTCCCTCTATAATACCATTCGAATTCCATATTCCATATTTTTTTAAATATTAGAATAATATTCGAATATTTAATGTTCAATTGCAGCCTGTAAAATAATATGTACTACACTACTCAGGCTAATAATATGTACTACACTACTCAGGCTTATGCATTGTCAATGGCATTACAAGCATGTGGTTGTTGTTACACATTCCGTCCACTAACATTAGCCTGGCCTTGAGGGGACCTGCACGCAACTTTATTTGCATTCATTTTCCACCACGCACACAGCGACAAACACAAATCAACTGGGCTCTCAAGTTGTGAAGACAGGCAAGATTGACATTCTATCTGCATGGTGACTAATGATGCGGGGGGGTCTGGGGGTCCTTCCCCCCAAAACTTTGAGCATTAAACACTTCATTTCCTGAATTCTGGTGAATTCGTATGCACTTATTTCTACCTTTTTCTGAATCAATTTATGCTGGAAATAGCTTTATGTAAAGGGAAACAGATCCAAAATCCAAATATAAAAACATAATGGAATATATTGCAATAAGGCTCTCAGGCATTCTGTATTGCTTTCATCTATTTATTCTCCTTTGGATCGACTTTTCTAATTATATCTGAGTCACCACACACGTCGCCTAGGCATAATTTACTCTTTCCCTTCTCTTTTGCATCTTTTGTTGAGGAAGTAACCTCCTTAAATGTGCATATGACAATTATTCACCTCAGTGATACATTAATTCATTTTTTTTTATTAATAAACCCCTGGACTGTAATATTGTTAAGTTTGAGCAAGATTTCTGCTCATGTTCAAAACTTTGTGCACATTCAAAATATATCTGTTCTCTGAGATTTGGAGGAGTCGTGATATTTTGAGAAAAATAGTTATAATAGTCAGTATATTTCAGAAAATAATCCACCTGCACCGTAGCCTGCTGTGCATTACGCGATTGCTCTGCTGATGCGGTAGATCTCAGAGCGTCTGACAGACACAGAGCCCCATTTGGGTCTCTGAATGAGTGAACGTTTTAGGTCTGTAAGTGTCTGTAAGCTGCTCTATGCTTTTTTTTTTCATTGGTTGTTGCGTTAAATCTTACCCAGATACAATAGTGCTATTTTCTGATTGGCTATTGTGTAGCCCCTTTCCTTTTTTTGATTGGCTGATAAGTGGCAGGCTCAACTAAGAACTCCAGGGGAGACGCGCTTGATTCCTGCCGGTTCCATAGTGAGAGCGGCGCTCCAGAGAAATTTTGGGCGCTGCGGCATATTAAATATATTATAAATAGTTTTTCCGCATGAGAAATACAATGTGTGGTGGGAGTGCGTGACAAAAGACCGAAATGAGTGACTGTCAAGCTCAATGCGTGACACTTGAGAGCCCTGAATCAACATAGAACTCAAAACATTATCTATTATATGTGTAGTGAACGTGAAGCGGCTCTGTTGAAGAGGCTAACGGTGCTCGGTTAGCATAATGACAGTGACAAGACAACGGCATTAATAACTAAGCCAAACGGTGCTGTCACTACTATTTTAGTGATTTTTAAGCAATCTGTTTATTGCAGATTGTCACGTTACTGAGAATACAGCTATTAGAAGGTAGTATATATGTAGAAGCTAACTCTGACAGCTGTAGGGCAGCTAACATTACCTTTAGCTGTCTTCATGAAGCTCCCAGCTACGCTAACGTTACTATACCTCGCGACGCAGTTAGAAAACAAGAACGAGCTAACTAATGTTAACATAAGCACTTTGGCTCGGTGGAAGTCGATTTTAAAGTCATGTTAAAACTATTTCCCGTCCTTCTTACGATTTCCAGCCGCAGCCTGTCACTCCCCCGTGTACTAATGTTACTCGGTACGTAACGTTAGCTCTGTAATGTTGTACTAACGTTATCTTAGACCTCACAATGCCTTGTGTTTCTCACTCCCGCTAAGTTATTGTTTATAAGATGTGACATGAGTGACACATGCTGGTAGGCCAAGGCGAGAAGAGGGAGATTAGCTAACGTTAACCAACATATTTATAAAAAAAAGTCACATTCGAATAGTATTGATTTTTTTACTATTCAAATTATATTCGAATTTCGGCATTTGTTCCAACAGCCCTGATACACAGCCTGTACGACACGGAGAAAGCAGCCAAACTGCTGCAAAGTGCAAACGCTGTCTCAATAACCGGTGATCACTGGACGTAGCGAGTAATCAAAATTATTTAGGAGTTTCTGCACACTATATTGACTCTAGATTCAAAGGTGTGACTAGAGTCACACATATTTTTCTTTTGTTTACAGTAAATAAATAATAAACAAATACAAATCTTAAAGTCAAGTTCATAAAGTAACTTTATTTGCATTCATTTGATTCCCAATCAAGATACACTGGTAAGAATTGCTGTCCAACTCCAAAACAGTTCTGAAATGCAAAAAAATAGAGAATTTTAATCGTGATAAAACATGCGATTAATCGCGATTAACAATAGAAATTCTGCGATTAAGGAAAATTTATCGTTTGACAACCCTACTTTAAATCAATCACAATCATCTTGGGCGGTGTTGCCTGATGCCTCTGCTAAATAGTCTCGGGAAGGAACTTGTTTTGGTGGATCACGTTTACGTTCAAAAGAACATCTATGAAAAATACATCTGTTTGTGTGTGTGTGTGTGTGTGTGTGTGTGTGTGTGTCTCTCTGTGTGTCTGTGTCTCTGTGTGTGTGTGTCTGTTTGTGTTTGTAGACAATACAGACAATACTATCAAAACAGATACAAATTTAACAACAAACAACATATAACAAGCATTACATAATGTATAAACCAGTATACAAAATATACATTCCATGTTATAAAAAGATCAATGATCACAGAGTTGATTCTCCTTCAGCCAGGTCTTTAAGGACATTTTAAAACTGCTGAGACTTACACAATCTCTAATGTAAAGTGGAATTAAGTTCCACTTTTCTACTACTGTAAATCAAAAAGCTGATTTACCAAATGTAGTCTTCCTAAATTGAGTGTAACGGTCACCTCTTACAGAAGCCCTGGAGACCCTTACATTATCGCTGCAAAATGACACACATTGCTTGATTGGGGGTGGTGCAAGATCATGGGTCAATTTATACATCAGGCTTCATTATAGCGCCACCATGTGGCCGATTGGGCTCATATTTCTTGGGAACCTAATGCACATAATTTCCAATCATTGTGCCAAGTTTCGTGTTTCTAGCTCATTCCAGTTCACGGCATCAGGTAACTGTGGATCATCCCAATCTCTGAGCTTGTCCCAAGTAGGTCGTACTGACTCTCCAGAGCTCGATAGATGCTCCTCGTTGTTGGTTGTTAATAGAAGGCGGCAATGCTTAAAGCCAAGGGTATCTGTTTCACAGTGCCAGTTCAGTCCAAGTGTTGACTCGTGTGTCTTTGCTTTGTCTTGCGACAGCCAAAGCTCTAGTTTTTCTGAGCATGCCTCAGGTAGTAGATGGCAAATGACCTCTGTCCTGTTGCTTGTCCATTGATGGACCTCAAAACCTCCTGATGCATAAGCTGCTGTAGCTTGTTGACCAACTGCTGGGCCTATTCAACTAAGGGAACACTCTTTAAGCACTTGTTCACGTAGAAGCACAGTTTGATTGAGAATCTTACATCCTCTCTAGGTTCAATGTGCAGGAAAACATGGTGGTGAAGGGCAAACGAGGCACAACATGGACACCAAGTAGTCCCAAAGGGAAGTACCTGCCACTCACAGATTTCAGGGGGTTCATCCGTAGGAGGCACACCTGATGAAACATGGCCTTTCTGTCGCCACTGATTGGGACACTGTGTCCCCTGAAGTGCAGCAACACACTAACAATTGAGGGACTCAAGGAAGGACCACGCAACGGTGACTCATTGAGGTTAAGTCCTTTGTAGCGAAAGCAGAAGCAACGTCAGCTTGCAGTTAGGGTTGGGTACCGAACCCGGTGCTTTTACCGGTACCGACCGAATCAGCACAAGCTTATCTGTCCTCTCTGCATATTGACAGAGAGCAGAGGTCTGACACACACACGCACAGAGGTGCAGACGGAGCAAACTATGTTGGCTCTGCAGTTTTGTCACAGTGAGTCACGGCAATGCCGATAAAGCGGTTTCAAGTGTGGTTACAGTTTTTCAAAACTTCACACAGACACCTTTCACTGTGATATGATATTAATGGCGAGCTGAAAGCAGTCGCGGTGCTGTTGATTTTAACACTTCCTGCGAGACAAGCAGGCACAACGGTGGTTCTGTGCCCTGGGGACTGACTGACAGGTTGAGGTTGTAAGGCAAGGCAACTTTATTTCTACAGCACCTTTCAGCAACAAGGCAATCCAAAGTGCTTTACATGAAACATTAAAGAGCAGTTAAAAACGGTCATAATGAAAATAAAACAGGCTAAAATATAATATACAAATACAAGAATAAAAGTTACTGTGAGTAAGAAATTAATAATTATTCAATTTAATAGGTTGTAGGGACGGGTTTGGGAGGATAGAGGGAAGGGTAGGTTTTTATTTTTGTTTAATTTCTGTCCGTGTAAAATATTCTTAAAAAATAACAAAGTGTTCTAAGTAAATAGGTTTGGAATTATTTTTTACAACTGAAATAATTTTTTTGTAATTACAGAGGGAAAGTACCGTTGGGTACCGGGAACCGAATTTCCGGTATCGGGACAAGTATTGGTTCAGATGCGAAAGGTACCCAACCCTACTTGCAGTTTGACTACAACACCAGAGGTTTCCAATTTATTATTCTCTGCAGTGTACGCAGCAGCCCATTCTGGATCTTTAGCAAGGTGTTTGTCAGTACTCTTGAGGCTTAGCATTAATGCTTCCTAAAAAGCCTTGAATAACGTAGTATCCTTTCTCCTTAGCAGTGGTGTGGCATACCTCAGCACTCCTATTCACTGTCATTGGCTAGGTCCTGGCTTCTAGTAGGTTTATAGCTTCCTTCCTTTGACCTTTCAATTGACAAGGGGCTGAGAGATGTAAAAAGGCATTGTTGAGGCTGTAACTGTGGCTCAAGTATCTCAGCCGGCCCTTGAAGTGTTCCTCCCAGCCGTGTTCTGATTGCCGCTGGCCCTCCTGGTTGTCCTAAGCGCACCGGTTCCATTGGGCTTATAAAGCAAAGGTGGTCAGCAACAAAGGTGAAACACGGTTAAAGGGGTGTAGAGGCAAGTCTTTGAGGTGCTTTTGCCTTTTCTCAAAGGTGGCCAGTGGATACTTAAGTTCAGCAAGCCCAAAGCAAGGGAGGTGAAGGCATTGACTCTCTGGAAGGATTTCTGTGGCTGCACTACAGAGGGAATTGGAAGGAGACTGATGCACCATTAAGAGTCTGGAGGTCCTTACGGATGGTTCCTGTTAGTTCCTGGAGCAGCAGCATAGTATGATCTGTGCCTTTATCTAAGATCGCCTAGGTGTCTATTTTGTTTTCACCATGGCGGAGGATGACTCTGATGGCCTTTATGGGAACACCAGTGGAGTCAGAAGGTTCCTCCAGGTAAAGGTTTTCGGTGGCTGAGCTAACCAGGCAGGTACCTTCCATCACGCTCTTAGTGTTGACTTTATGTAGAATCTGTAGGTGTTTACCTTTACATATGTTGCATGCCTTTTTCAGGGTACATTGTGCAGCTTGATGTGATCTTCCACATCGGCAACAGTTCTTGTTTGTCTTTAATTCAGTCTATAACTTGAGTCTCATCAAAGCATTTAAAGGTGGCGCATTGGCTGAGGAAATGATCCTCTGAATCACAGGAACTTGGTGTGTTACCAGTTGGTTGCTGGTCCCATGCTTGCAAAATTGCAAGGGTTTGATACCTGGGGTAGGCATGGGTGGCTGGCTAATTCTGCAAGAGACTTTTGGTCATAATGACTAAAGGTCAGGGGTGTGAATTGAGGGGGAGTCCACAGATAGCTGTTGTCATTGAGGTTGGCTTACTGAAGCAGCCAGCGTTTGCTCCTACAGGCTTTTGCTCAACAATAGGGTGAGTATTAGGTGTCTTAGTCTCATCAGGGGTAAGGGCCCTTTCATCTAAGGTATAATCTCATCCTGTTTCTTATACTGCACTGTAACTTTTATTCTCGTATTTATTTTTTACATGTTTTAATTGCTTTTAACTGCTCCTTAATGTTTTATGTAAAGCACTTTGAATTGCCCTGTTGCTGAAATGTGCTATACTGGGCGGACATTGCTGATGGTTTACCCAGATGGTCCTCTTAGGTTTGTTGTATACTGTGCTGTGTGCAGATAACTAGGAGTTGTAATGGCTTGCCTGTGGCCGACAAACCCATTTCATAGTCTCTAAAGTAGAGGATGTTGTAACTGCCGCTTTGTTGATTCTGGTAAGGCCCCACTGTATGTGTAACTAGGCTGCATCCTAAGATCTGTGGAAAACTTCAGTTCTGGCTCGAAGGACCAATTATTGAATAGGTATTCACTTAGGACTGTGTAGGTGATGGTTACATATAGGGATGTACTGATTGGGGAAATAAATAACACCAGTTGCTCCATTAAATTGCAATAAAAACATACATCCATGTCATTTACATAGGAGAATGTCAACATTGTCCAAATACAACAGTCTTACTAGAAATATATAAAGGTACAGCTAAACTAGAATTAGCATGATCCAAATTAGCATCCAAAACACAGTGAAAGACTCAAATAATGTCCAGATCAGACAAAAATGATTGGTTTTACTCACAGTTCATCAGACACACACAACTTGAACTATTTGAATGCAGTAAACACTCTGTTATTCTGACGTGTCTCTTGTTATGCGTCTTAATTACCGACTGCACCACTTTGTGCTCAACAGCACAGTTGGCATTATTTCACCACAAGAGGACAATAATGTCAGTCAACAGCCTTTCCAACATTATTATATACAGTATGTCTTAGAATCACAATCCAGGTGATAAGATACAGTTCCACAACATTTCTCTGTGTTTCCTGCAGATGTTGAGCAGCTGTTGGTGGTTAAAGAAGAGGTTCCCCCTGAGCAGCAGGAGTGTAGCTCCAGTGTGGACCAGCAGGAGCCAGAGCCCCCCCTAAACATTAAAGAGGAACAGGAGGAACTGTGGAGCAGTCAGGAGGGAGAGCAGCTTCAAGGGCTGGAGGAGGCTGATATCACCAAGTTCCCATTCACTCCTGTCCCTGTGAAGAGTGAAGATGATGAAGAGGAAGCTCAGTCCTCACAGCTTCATCAGAGACAAACTCAACACATGGAAACAGAAGCTGATGGAGAGGACTGTGGAGGACCAGAACCAGCCAGGAACTCACATCCACATCCACTTTTACAACCAGAGACTGAAGACCAGACTGGAGACTCTTCTGAACCTGAGACTGATGACAGTGCTGATTGGAAGGAGACCAGAGAGCCTCAGTCAGCTTTAAACTCTCTGAAACATGATTCAAGATGTAAGAAAACCTTCAGCTGCTCTGAGTGTGGGAAAATATTTGGCTTCAAGTCAGATTTTAAGAGACACATGAGAACCCACACAGGAGAGAAGCCTTTCAGCTGCTCTGAGTGTGGTAAAGCTTTCACTGATAGTGGAAACCAGAAGAAACACATGAGAACTCACACAGGAGAAAAACCTTTTAGCTGCTCAGTCTGTAAGAAATCTTTTACACGGATAGATGGTTTACGGTCACACATGGCTGTAGTCCACACAGGAGAGAAAAGATTCAGCTGCAGTGTTTGTAACAAAAGATGTGCCCAGAGTTCTTGTGTCAAAACGCATAAATGTGTTGATCAGATGGAAACAGAAGCTGATGGAGAGGACTGTGGAGGACCAGAACCAGCCAGGAACTCACATCCACATCCACATTTACAACCAGAGACTGAAGACCAGACTGGAGACTCTTCTGAACCTGAGACTGGTGACAGTGCTGATTGGAAGGAGACCAGAGAACCTCAGTCAGCTTTAAACTCTCTGAAACATGATTCAAGATGCAAGAAAACTTTCAGCTGCTCCGAGTGTGGGAGAAGATTTAACAGTGAGTCACATCTGAAGAGACACGTGAGAACTCACACAGGAGAAAAACCTTTTAGCTGCTCTGAGTGTGGTAAAGCTTTCGCTGAACGTGTTCACCTGAAGGAACACATGAGAACTCACACAGGAGAAAAACCTTTCAGCTGCTCAGTCTGTAAGAAATCTTTTACACAGAGTGGAACTTTACGGTCACACATGAATATCCACACAGGAGAAAAATCGTTCAGCTGTTTAGTCTGTAATAAATCTTTTACACAGAGAGGAAGTTTACGGTCACACATGGCCAGAGTCCACACAGGAGAGAAAAGATTCAGCTGCAGTGTTTGTAACAGAAGATTTGCCCAGAGTTCTGATGTCAAAACACATAAATGTGTTGGTCAGATGGAAACAGAAGCTGATGGAGAGGACTGTGGAGGACCAGAACCAGCCAGGAACTCACATCCACTTTTACAACCAGAGACTGGAGACTCTTCTGAACCTGAGACTGGTGACAGTGCTGATTGGAAGGAGACCAGAGAACCTCAGTCAGCTTTAAACTCTCTGAAATATGATTCAAGATGTAAGAAAACGTTCAGCTGCTCTGAGTGTGGGAGAAGATTTAACAGTGAGTCACATCTGAAGAGACACATGAGAACTCACACAGGAGAAAAACCTTTTAGCTGCTCTGAGTGTGGTAGAGCGTTCGCTGAACGTGGTCACCTGAAGGAACACATGAGAACTCACACAGGAGAAAAACCTTTCAGCTGCTCAGTCTGTAAGAAATCTTTTACACAGAGTGGAACTTTACGGTCACACATGAGAATCCACACAGGAGAGAAAAGATTCAGCTGCAGTGTTTGTAACAAAAGATTTGCCTGGCGTTCTGATGTCAAAACACATAAATGTGTTGGTCAGATGGAAACAGAAGCTGATGGAGAGGACTGTGGAGGACCAGAACCAGCCAGGAACTCACATCCACATCCACTTTTACAACCAGAGACTGAAGACCAGACTGGAGACTCTTCTGAACCTGAGACTGGTGACATGGAATAACATAATCTTTATGTATCAACATCTAGATAGGAAAGTACACTCTTATTTTAAATATTTTATAAGATATTGTTTTGTCTTGTAATGTCTGTCATATAATCAATTATAATCAAGAAAGGGATTTTGTGTATCATGCTTAAGCACAATTTAGGCCCAGCAGTCTCAGAGAGGAGACTTTTCTGTCTGTGTCAGGGAGACAGGAAGTGCAGGTTGAAAGCTATCTTTAGTTTAAACAAGGGAGATGTGAGGGAGGTAGCATAGGGAAGTTAGCCTAGCAAGGTGTTTCCTGTCAGGGAGAGGAGGAGTTTTCTCTTTGGAGCAAAGCTGAGATGGACATATTATGGTCTGTAGAAAACTATAAAAACTCACTTGTGCATTGCCATGTTCCAAGGTAATATGATCAGTGACACCAACATGATTAAGGTCTTTTGACATGTATAGTGTCTATGCCACTAATTAGGCCATGGTAAAGCTAATGGGTTACATTTTGGGACCCAGGCTCTTTTTTTCTGTACATACTGCCCTTGGGGTCCATTTTAAAAAAACACTGTAAAAAACAATGATAAGGACACACTTCAACCTTTGCTTAACTGCTTGAGAGATCTCAATATGGTTAGATCAGAATTTTCCCTGTCTCAACGACAATAACACTGAAATTGTTGTTTGGTCGTACTGAACATTTTAATGCCTGTGTAGATGCTCTTGGTACTTTATCCATCCATCCATCTTCGTCCGCTTATCCGGTGTCGGGTCGCGGGGGAGCAGCTCCAGCAGGGGACTCCAAACTTCCCTTTCCCGAGCCACGTTAACCAGCTCCGACTGGGGATTCCTGAGGCGTTCCCAGGCCAGGTTGGAGATATAATCCCTCCACCTAGTCCTGGGTCTTCCCCGAGGCCTCCTCCCAGCTGGACGTGCCTGGAACACCTCCCTAGGGAGGCGCCCAGGGGGCATCCTTACCAGATGCCCAAACCACCTCAACTGGCTCCTTTCGACGTGAAGGAGCAGCGGCTCTACTCCGAGCTCCTCACGGATGACTGAGCTTCTCACCCTATCTCTAAGGGAGACGCCAGCCACCCTCCTGAGGAAACCCATTTCGGCCGCTTGTACCCTGGATCTTGTTCTTTCGGTCATGACCCAGCCTTCATGACCATAGGTGAGGGTAGGAACGAAAACTGACCGGTAGATCGAGAGCTTTGCCTTCTGGCTCAGCTCTATTTTCGTCACAACGGTGCGATAAATTGAATGTAATACCGCACCCGCTGCGCCGATTCTCCGACCAATCTCCCGCTCCATTGTCCCCTCACTCGCGAACAAGACCCCAAGGTACTTGAACTCCTTCACTTGGGTACTTTAGATTCCCGTATTCATCCTTTTACCAAGAATCTGGGTGTGATTTTTGACAGTGCTTTTAAATTTGACAAACAGATTAGCTCTGTTGTTAAAACCAGTTTCTTCCAGCTGAGACTTTTGGCTAAGGTCAAGCCCTACCTGCTACGCAAAGACTTCGAAAGATGCATTTATTACGTCTCGATTAGACTACTGTAACTCTTTGTATGTTGGATTGGATCAGTCATCCCTTCGTCGGCTACAGGTAGTCCAGAACGCAGCAGCTCGACTTTTAACCGGGACCAAAAAGCGTGACCACATTACACCAGTTTTGGCCACGCTCCACTGGCTTCCTGTCCGTTTCAGGATTGAATTTAAAATTGTATTGCTTGTTTTTAAGATTTAAAATGGGTTGTTGCCTACTTATTTATCAGAGCTTTTACATGTCCACACACCTGTCAAAGCACTGAGGTCTTCCAATCCGATGCTCCTTGATGTGTCCAGATCCAGGTTAAAAAATAAAGGTGACCAAGCCTTTGCAGTGGCTGCCCCAAACCTCTGGAATAGTTTACCTCTTCATATAAGAACAGCTCGGACCGTTGAAACATTGAAGTCCTTGCTTAAGACCCACTACTATTCGTTGTCTTTCAATTAAAGTTGAGCTTTGATATCTTAACCTTTTTCTACTGTTGGTTATTTTGTATTGTGTATTGTTTGTGTATATTACATTTTTTTTTTTTAGCTTGTTAAGCATTTTGGTCAACTACGGTTGTTTTTAAACGTACTATATAAATAAAATTGAACTGAACTAATAAAGTAAAGAAATATAATGGTTTGATATGACCGGTGTGGTACACCAAGACATGCTGAGTACTCTTCAGGATGAAATAAAGCCATCTGTTGACTAGCATGCATGTTATTAGCTATTGCCTGGGTCACAACGACATATGTGTACTTAAGAAAAGGAAGATGAGAGGACTTCTAGTCTAATTCTAGACCCCTTAGATGGTCAGGAGCCCGCCGTATCCTTTTCATCCTTTTATACCCGTGACCTGTTTGCATGCCTGAGTGGTTCAGCGGACCACTAACGTTAGACCCAGCCCGCCGTTAAGCTCGTTCTCTGTAATCGATGCAGCATAAAAGCACGGCAGAACCAGCCAGCCGGCCGGTGTTAGTTGGCTAATGCTCCACATATCTGGAGATATATATATATATCTATAGATATATATATCTATAGATATATATATATATATATATATATATAGATATATAGATATATAGATATATATATATATAGATATATATATATATATATATATATATATATATATATATAGATATATATATATATATAGATATATAGATATTCTAAAACATATCTGTTTTAAATTTTTTAATCTGTTTTCATGTAAAGCACTTTGAATTGCCCTGTTGCTGAAATGTGCTATACAAATAAAGCTGCCTTGCCTTGCCTAACGTTAGCTTGCTAACTCCGCCTTAACGTTACCACCTCGTCACATCGTTCACAGAAAACAAGCCGAATGAAGCCGTCACTCGGGGCGACGGCAACATGCTTTGTGTGGATGAAGCATGAAGTTAATTTGACTCATTCAGCGGCCGGCTCTCTGCTTCGTAACGTTACTACTCCACGGCTCGTTTGCTCCGCGACTCGCCGGAAGTCGTCTTATACTGAAATGTATATGTTACCATGGCAATGGTAAACGTAAATGGCTGCCGCTCTGACCATTCTGCTATGTTGATTTAAATGGAAATGGCCTTTCTATTCAATTCGTCTGACAATCTTTTCTGTACCGAGGCCGCTGTGTCAGCCAGTAAAGAACTTTACTTCTAATTTTAAATATAGATAGGCCTTAGTAGTTTAAATAACTAGTAAAGTAAAGAGAGAAATAGCAACAAGAAAAAAACACCACAATTGACAGCTTCTCCATTGTACAACTTAACCAATACCCTAGCATTGTGTATCAGATCACAACAATTTGTAGTTAGCTGGATCATCATTTTCCATAATAGACCATATACTGACCTACCTGAGACAGCATCGTAGCTCTGCTCGGGTCCTGCAGGTCACACAATGTGTACAGTAACGTACATTAGGCTAACGTTACCAGGCTTGGCTAGCGATCGTTAAAGACATGTTCAAAATCAGCATTCTGTCTCTGGGGCAGTCAGTTGAGAAAATAACTAAGAATAAACAAAATAAGACTAAAGATGGACAACAAGGCCACATCAACAATAACTAACAGTATACAGCACCAATACAAGATTAATACATGAAGAATTTATGAAGGGAACACATTACACATTATTTACTAGTTGTCAGGGAGCTCAGAGGACTCAAAAGCACGACTCAGTGGCAGAGGTAAAGAGGTAATGAAGTTTATTGTACAAATTAAATTATTTAATTAAAGGCGGAGGTATCAAACACAGGAGGCAAAAGACGTAAAACGGGCTGTAGGTCTAGAAATCACTGGGATTTGGTCCCTGGTAGTACCGGCCTAATCTGGTTGGTACCCTAGAAAGTACAGAGTTTTGGTACTCAACCCCACCCTAAACCAAACAAGGGTTGAAGGTGTTTTAGAGGTACTGCAGTACTGTTTTATCTCCTGGTATTGGCTGGACAAACCCTGTGAGGAATTACAACTTGTGAAATCTTGAGTCCCTCTTGGTTTTTGTAATGTCATGTGTAAGGCTTAGAACTTTTTTCAGAGCTCTGAAAATGTTATACAGTATTTGTCTTTCTTCTAAAAGTGTATTTTAATCATTAATCTTCTTTGTGTGTATTTCTGAGGAAGTCTTGAACACTTCCGGACTTTTATATTGAAGCCTAGCAACTGGAACACTTCCGGACATTTATTTAGAAGCTCAGCAACTGATCTGCACCGGAAGCTGCAGTCTTCACTGCGGCTAACTTCACGCTTTGAATAAGATGGCGTCTAGCAGAAACGTGTGTTAGCAGCTGATACAGTACGTATGATTAACACACACACAGACACACGCACACAGTGTGTTTCCATGCACAGCAGTAACAGGGGTATGGTCTTACTCCTCCGGAGTAGGGAGTGGCACCGATCATAGCCCGCTAAAGGTGTATACATGGAGGGATACCCCGGTTACTGAAGGAGTTCTCTGCTTCTGTTAACGGGCACAGACGCACTGAGACTTCTGGCTCGAAGGACCAATTATTGAATAGGTATTCACTTAGGACTGTATAGGTAATGGTTACATATAGGGATGTACTGCTTGGGGAAAGAAATAGCACTGATTGCTCCATTAAGTTATAAAACAGACATCCATGTCATTTACATAAGAGAATGTCAACATTGCCCAAATACAACAGTCTAAACTAGAAATATAAAGGTACAGATAAACTAGCATTAGCATTAGGAAACCACATGGTGATTAGATTAGCCCTGCATCAACAAAAGTCTCACCAAAACACAGTGAAAGACCATATATAATAATGTCCAGATCAGACAAAAATGATTGTTTTTACTCACAATTCATCAGAGAGACACACACAACTTGAACCATTTGAATGCAGTAAAGTCCACTTCGCACTCTGTTATTCTGACAAGTCTCTTGTTATGCCTCTTAATGTGGTTATATGTAACTTTCAGTTTGTGTTGATTCTAGCGGCCGCTTTGGACACAAGTGGTAGTGTTTTTACCACATCTGCTGTCGTAACGGTCTTTTCTTTACGGTGCTTTATTGCGCACTGTATTACTGAGTTAGTGTTACCAGGAGGTCATATAGTCGCTCATTAAATATAATAGAAAATCATTACTTTACAATAAGAGAATATATTACAGATGCATTGTTGCATTTCAAGTGTTGCTTATGGTAACTTAGCATACTTACCTGAAGACCTATTTGGGGTAGGTAGTTGTTCTTCATTTAATTTCCTTCTTTTCTGTGATGGTCCTGCCCCAGTATCAGCCATAATTACAGCAGATAATTTCTAAAATAACATTAAAATACAACTAAGCCTAGCTTATAAAAATAACCCTTCTGCTACCTGTCTGGGTACGCTAACACAGGCTTTTCCGGTGTTACAAAAAAAAATCTGTGACCCTTTCAGAATGTTACTGTTGCGCCGTCTACCTGCCATAAATCATTCTGTGACCACGCGGCAAAAATTTTACCCGAGCAACGGCACTAATAAAAACTACCTAAAAATAGCGTTCTTTTCACTGTTAAGTCTCGTTTGCTGTTACAGTTCATTTAATATCATAATATGAAAAATTACAGTTACAGAAACACTAAAAAGTTACATATGGTCACTTTAATTACTGCAGTTGCATTATTTCACCAGAAGAGGGCCCTAATGTCAGTCAACAGCCTTTCCAACAGTTTTCCAAGGTTGAAAAGGAAGACTAGTAGTGTAGATGTAACCTAAGTAACTGACTGAACAACCAGTATTTCTTTATAACAATCACAATCCAGGTGATAAGATACAGTTCCGCAATCTTTCTCTGTATGTTTCCTGCAGATGTTGAGCAGCTGTTGGTGGTTAAAGAAGAGGTTCCCCCTGAGCAGCAGGAGTGTAGCTCCAGTGTGGACCAGCAGGAGCCAGAGCCCCCCCCACACATTAAAGAGGAACAGGAGGCGTTGTGGAGCAGTCAGGAGGGAGAGCAGCTTCAAGGGCTGGAGGAGGCTGATATCACCAAGTTCCCATTCACTCCTGTCCCTGTGAAGAGTGAAGATGATGAAGAGGAAGCTCAGTTCTCACAGCTTCATCAGAGACAAACTCAACACATGGAAACAGAAGCTGATGGAGAGGACTGTGGAGGACCAGAACCAGCCAGGAACTCACATCCACTTTTACAACCAGAGACTGAAGACCAGACTGGAGACTCTTCTGATCCTGAGACTGGTGACATGGAATAACGTTTGTGCCTTTAAAAAAATTGATAAAAGAACGTTGAAAATAGTGACAACATCAGGAAACGCTTCAAAAACGTAGGGAAAAGCTCGAAAAAAAGACAACCAAAAAGTTGAAAAAAAAATATACAAGTTGAAATTTTGACCCAGCAGGGTTCAACAATAAGGGTTGCCCGATTTCTGCTACTTTTTGTCCCATTTGGGAGTTTCCTCCAACATAAAGTTCAGCTATATTCCAACAAATCTTTCCCTCCTCTCGTCTGATTAGTATGACTGAGACTGACAGGACTCTGAGTGGACTGACTAATGACCAACAAATGTTATTTTAGTTTATTACATTCATAATTCTGTCATAACTCTGTGATAAAAGACTTGCAGAAACTGATCTGTTAGTATGAGTGAAACCCTTCACTGTAACATAATGTGTAAGTTATGTAGTGAGTTAGGCCAAGAGTTATTGGGCCTGTGGTCCACTAGTCGGCGCTCAGCCCTCTGTTTAACCGTTCTGTTGTCCCCGGGTCAACCAAATTGTCTAAATAATAACGTGGGTGGTTCTATACAACGCTCTTCCTAAACAAAATAAACGATCAGTTCACTAATTTCATTGGATTTGGGTGTTTCATTCAATTTTATTGCATTTGAAAAAAAAAAAAACATGGTAAAGGAACATTGAAAATATTTAGAAAAATGTCTGAAAAAAGCAACAAAAATGTTTTAAAAAGCGCAAAACAGCAACAAAAACTTTGGAAAAGGTGACAAAAAAGTCAGGAAAAGCAACAAGTGTCGAAAAAGTTTTAATTTTAATTTTATGACCCCGAAAAACAAAACGTTAAAGGTGCTCACCTGGTGGAGCGGGCGCCCATGTATAGGGGTTAGGGCTGGGACAGTATGGATTTTTTTTCTACTGCGGTTGATAAGCAAGAAATTCCCGCAGTAGCGTAGTATACCCCCTTACGAGAGTAGCGTAAATTAGAGCGAGAATGGCATTGTGCCTTAAAGGAGTGATGTCAGTGCCCATGTGGTCGCGCAAGGAGAGCGAGCAGTAACGGAGAGTAGTGTATGAGTGCCGCTATGAGGAAAGGCTATTGCGCTCTCTACCAATATTAGCCGCTCTGTTTTAGGCTACGAAACGTGCACGCAGGCTGAATTTCAACCGTGCCGTATAAACAGAGGGACACTCCGCTAGCTGCTAGGCTAATGTGCAATGGTAAACACTGCAGCTGTAACGTTAATGTGTCTACCTCAGCTGAGAACGGAGAAATGTCTTTGCCTTTCCTACCGTAATACACGGTATGGAACAATGCGCTCCCCAACTCGTGAAAGGTCGGATTTGCTCCATCTTTTGATATGTTTTTTTTTGTTTAGAAAACCTTGAATGAATGAATCCATGTCATTAGACACAACGTTCACACATGTGCAGGCCACTGTTTTTTTTTTTTTTTTGTGGTGATGAGCTCAGACCTCACTTAACCACGGTATTGCGATAATGCGGTAACCGTCCCAGCCCTAATATAGGGGTTGACTCCAACTTCAACTTTATTTGTTTATAACACATACAAGACACATAAATACATACAAGTTTGACACACACTCCAACTGGAACACAACAGTAACAGTACGAGGACAAATAAATACCAGTACAAGGTGCAGAGGGATCCATGACGTTAAGATAGCAGCGTCAAAGTATACATACGGTAGGAAAAAGGGGACGTCAGCCTACAAAGTTGAAACAATATAATCAACAATGAACATCGTCAACAACAGCATCCATTACATTACATCACCAACCCCTTTCATCAACGTTTCTGACATCCTCAACATGTAGTCAACAGACTATACAACCAACCAACCAAGGAATAAAGAAAGAAAGAAAAGAAAGAGGATGAAGTGAGGTAGCCAAGAGATCAAAGAAGACTCCTCAGCCCAGCGGCCCTTTGCTGCATGTCATTCCCCCTCTCTCTCCCCTTTCATGTCTTCAGCTGTCCTGGTTTAAGTAAAGGCCTAAAATGCCCCAAAAATTATATATATATATATAAAAAAGAAAAACACTAAGTTGCATGGTCCACGGAAGAACAACACAAGGGTCAATAAAGTACAGATGAAGCCAATGTGTCTGGTTGTGTCAAAACTTTTTGCACGTAGACAGAAATAAGTGAGCGAAATAACTAACGCTTTTATTTTACATTATTATTTCTATTATTTACCCGTATGAAATAGGAAAACTAATCTGGACCGGAGGTGATAGGAGAGATTATTGTTCTAAAATTGGGCTACTTTCCTCTGGGATCAATAAATGATCAGTTCTGCAAAAATCCAAATGTTTTTAAACTCTTGCACTACTCATCGTACATGGAGTTTGAGGCGTTCACTAACCCTAACAACCGCGGTCCCGCATAAGCTATATCACGACGCTGGTTATCAACTAGTTCAATCAACCCAGGGTTTCCCAATCCAGCGACACGCGCGTTCACATAAAATAGGCGGTTGTTTGCACACCACGACCAATCGCAAACATCTAACAGAGCCGCATATTTTATATAAGAAGAGCAAACTATAATTCTACATAAATATGAAGAACACAGACACGGTTTTACAGGCAAAACGCAGGAAGGAAAGCTGGCAAAAAAGCCGACGCTGTTATGCGTAAATCACAACGTTTAGCTTATCAATATCCAGTGGTGTAGTCTACGTGATAGTCAGCTCCAGGATTTCCATATACCCACTTAAAAATGCCCAATGACACGTAACAACATACTTTCCATTATGTTTTTGATATATTTTGAATTGTCATCTGTGCTTTATTCTTCACATAGGCTCAATAAAGGTAGCCTATTTTCACCGTAAATTGGTGCATAACAATCGTTGATGCTTAAAACTTCCCTGGGGGAGGACACCCAGACCCCCCACTATGATATGCCCCCCTCCTCCCCCAAAGGCAGATTCTGGCCAATATACAGTACAGTACACCCACTACAATACATTAGACTAAACTGGTCACTTCCCCATCAGTCAGGCACAAGATCTGACCATGATTACACTTGTGCTTTCCATAAACTGTCGTTGCTTTAGCCTTTTATTTCAGTTGTAACCCCAGCAGTGGTGCGCTGTGAGAGAAAATAAAAAAATATAAAAACATAATTCAAACCGGTGTCCGCATTGGCAACACACGGCTCAAGAAGCCGACAAATAACCTATAAGTAAATCCCTCCACTGAAAATCTATATCTTTCATAAACATACCCATCAGGGAATGTTAACGGGGTTGTCGGTCTCTAAATGTTTTAACTTTTCTGAGCGTACCCCTCTCTCTCTCTCCCTCTCTCTCTCTCCCTCTCCCTCTCTCTCTCTCTCTCTCTCTCTCTCTCCGCCCACCGAGCTCCAGCTGATCTTCTAAGAACGGTGACGCCGTTATCAATCGAGTATTGATTGGTCAGTAGGCGGTGCTTTTACACCAGTTGATCTCTAATCTCCAAAATAACCTGCTCCCGACCAGGTTAGGTGTTGAGCATAAGTTACCACAGTGATTAAACCCGATCACAAGTGATCCACCTTCGTAGTACAGAAAACCCTGGGTTGAACCTGAAGTTAGCTCGTTAACGCCAAATCTTGCTTCGTAATACAGGCCTCAGGACACGCAAACAGGATGTCCTGCTTCTGAGAGGAAGTTAACGTGTTTATCCGAATTATTGAATATTTGATGTTTATTCATTTATTTGAAGTGGTTGCGGTAGTTTGACGTTTTGACGGATTGGTCAGATTTTTTTTGTCTTTCTTCAAATGTGTATTTTAATCATTTATATTCCTCTGTGTTTTGACAAAGAAGCCTAAAACACGTCCGGGCTTTTATTTTGAAGCTCAGCAACTGATCCCTACTGCTGTAGTTTATCTGGTGAGAAGTTTAAGTTTTGACAGATTAGTATAATCTCATATGACAATAAACTGTCAAATAAAAACATGAACATTAACTTCACCTTCAGACAAACAACAAAAACAGAACAACACACAGAGAACAAAACTTCTCGGTCAAGTAGACCCAAATCCATGGGTAAATTAGGTCCAGATAAAAAAAAAGAAAATGAAATTAACCTTTAGGAGTAGAGTTCTGAAACGTTATAGAGGTCTTGTTGACAAGGTGTAGAAGGTATGTGTTGTGCTTAGCACATAGTATGTTTTAGGTATTCATATAAGGTATATTATATGAGTTTTTTTTTAGACCGGACCAAGATAACTATTTTGAACCATGTTTGAACTGCTGTAGTGTATGTTGTGTTTTAATCACATGCTAATCAAGCACATTTTCATGAACTAGGAGAATTTAGGTTTCAAATAAAGCCTCATATATGCATTTTGGTCTTGCAGTTCTTCTGTTATAAGCTTTTCCCATTGGGAAAGGGAAATAGACGAAAATCAAGCAAAAGAGGTGGATTTGAACAGGTTAAAGGAAAGGGAAACAATCTACCATCATCTTTAATCAGAGCTCTAAAAAATGCAATAAAATATTTGTCTTTCTTCAGACATGTATTTTAATCATTTATCTTGCTGCGTTTTTCTAAAGACGCCTGAAACACTTCCGGAATTTTATTTTGAAGCTCAGCAACTAATCTCCACCGGAAGCTGTAGTCTTAGCCTACTGCGGCTAACTTCACACTTTGAACAAGATGGCGTCTAGCAGAAAGGTGTGTTAGCAGAGTATTTTTGTTGTGTTGAGAAAGAGGTAAAATGTGTAAAGTCCAGATGCTGAGAGCGTTGGTGGAGCAGCGACTAACTGCGGCTGCTGAAGAGATATTTGGGCTGTTTGAAAGAACGATAGCAGAGTACGAGGAGGAACTTTGTCGTTCAAAAGAGGAGAACGAGCGACAACGGGAGCTACTGGACGCTGTTTACAACCCTCAGCTTCGGCTACACAGAGCAGGTTTGGTCATTAAACCTTCAGTTGATCTTTCTCTCCTTCCTGTCATCTCTTCTCTCAGCAACCATATGACGATAAGACGTATGTAAATAAGCATTTATTCATAAGATCTAGTGTAATCTTCGCTCTTTAACAGGCCTTCGCCAAACCCACCAGACTCCATGTAAATAATCAGGACTTTTATCATCGTAAAACACACTGCATTCAAAGTGGACAGAAACACAATAAAACTATCAAAAGCCGTCTTGGTTCATCTTTCCACTGTTCCAACAATCACCACTCTGGTTTGGTTGAAATAAAATCTTAATTCACCGATTAACATGTGGAAATATCGCTACCTCAGAATAATAAGGTTCTATCTGCGTTCAGATCAGTTTTGAGATATTGAGGTTTAAAGTTTTAGCATTGCAAATAGCAAAACTGACAAATGGAGCACATTTCTTTATAGCACCAGAGTTACATACACCATGAATGTATTCTACATCTGAGATATTAAAATTCTACATGAATTGTAAATTAGGGTTTTTGAAACAAAGAAAAATTAGCTAATGTTAGCTAACGTTAGCTAGCGTTAGCTAACAGTAAGTCTTAGAATATGATGCAAATCAAGTTGGATATGACGTTTGGCAAGGAAATGAGGGGATATGACTGAATTTCCACTTGTAGTTGCATTATAGCGTTTGGATTTAGCTGAGGACAACTTTTAGACTTAGGTCATGTTAGGTAATGCTAGCTAACGTTAGCTAACGCTAGCTAACATTAACTAGCGCTAGACAACCTGGCACCATAAAGACACAAAAGTATTTGATTGGTCCTTCTGTTTGTATTCCAAAAGATGATTGGACCACAGATAGAACCTTATAACTCCAAGTCTGAGTGTAACTTTGTAGATAGAACCTTTTTGTTTTCTGAATAAAACGCCCAAAATTTATTTTATTTTTAAAAAACACCTTAAATAATGTTCACAAGTTATACCAGAGTAAGAATATGTAAATAACTCAATTTTGACAAAAATGTCAGATAGAACCTTATTATTCTAGGGTAGCGATATGATGGTGTGTGTGTTTGTGTGTCTGTGTCTGTGTGTTTGTGTCTGTGTCTGTGTCTGTGTGTGTGTGTGTGTGTGTGTCTCTCTGTGTATGTGTGCGTATTTGTGTGTGTGTGTGTGTGTGTGTCTATAACAAGAACAAATACAAGATACAAAAACATAATGACAATTCAAGTCATGTTAACTGGTACTAGGGCTGGGACGGTTACCGCAATACCGCGGTCACGTGACGCCTACCGCAGGTCTGAGCTCCTCACCGATATCACCGCAAAAAAAACATTGGCCTGCACGTTGTGTCTAACGACATGGATTGTGTCTGATGACATTGTGTCTTACATGGATTCAAGGTTTTCTAAACAAAACTTATCATTTTTAACTCACTTTACATCATCTCTTTTTCCTCTCTCTTTTCCTCACAGCAGCACTCTACTCTCCGTTACCGCTCGCTCTCCTTACGCGACCACGTGGGCACTGACGTCACTCACTTAAGGCACCCTGCCATTCTCGCTCTAACCGTGGATTTCCACAGGATGCAGAACGTCTGCGGACCGGCTCCGCTGCGGAACGGCTACCTGCTCCGCCGTCCGTCAATACCCCCCAGGTCTGGATTTGTTGCGTAACGGCTGCAGCCAGCCGACCACGAGATCTCGCGAGTTCACGCATGTTCGCGCGATATAACAGGATGTAGTTTCTATAAACAGAACCACAAAACCAACACCAGTTAGTTTCCATCCAGAGGAGTAGAGGGGAAACTACTCTGAGCTGTGTTTTCAAGGTGTAGTGCAGGGAAATATGATCCGCCGTGAGCACGCTGGATTTTATTTTGAAAAGTAACCGGATGTTTTATTTTGTTTCTGTGCTCGACTTCCTGTCCCGCACTATCTGCCGTGTGCTGAATTGCTGCGGAGCTCTCCGGCGTCCGGCAAAAATAGAAGCTCTGTGTATCTGCTCCGGAGGGCTGGGACCGCCGGAGCTGGGACGGAGTCGGGACGCAGACGTTCTGCAGTCAGTGGAAATACACACACTGACTTTAATGGAAACCTAATGACTCCGCCGACGTTCTGGAGACGTTCCGCAGACGTTCCGCATCCAGTGGAAATTGCCGGTAACTTACTCTACTCTCGTAAGGGGATTGCGGTATAGCGCTACTGCGGGAATTTCTTGCTTTTCAACTGCGGTTGAAAAAAAATACATACCACCCCAGCCCTAATTGGTACTTAGACGTAGTCATATTTTAAAATCTCCAGTTAGCTTGTAGCACTGACTTCATGTAGGGCTCTATGGAGTCTTATAGCTTTTTAGAGTCTCATTTTCACACTGGCCACTAGAGGTGTGAGTCTTCACTGATCTCCCGATTAGATTTGATATCCCGATGCGTCAAATACATTTTTCTATTAAAGCCATATAGGATATTTAATTAATAGCTTTTCAAGCTAAAAATTTTGCAGTGCTCTAATACTAAATAAATTGGATTAATAAAACTACAGCACTGAGCACATGGCACTTCCTGAATGTGCAAAACATAATAGAATATGTCAACAGAAATGTTGTTAGGCCTACAATAAATTGTAAACAGAAATAATCGATTATGGCCCGGTCGATTATCGATGCAGCATCGTCCATGTCCGTGCTGCGATGCGTTGATTATTTGAGTAATTTCAACACCTCTACTGGCCACCGAGCTAAACAACTTTAGCTGACATTAACTTCTGTCTGTTTTTTCAGCTTTGCCTCCAGAGGAAAAAAGCCAGATTGTTATTAAAGAGGAGCAGCAGGAGTGTAGCTCCAGTGTGGACCAGCAGGAGCCAGAGCCCCCCCCACACA
>NC_050188.1:11987192-12052192 GCF_008315115.2 Sander lucioperca | reverse complement strand
GCTGTACGAAGAGGGGCAACAAAACTCTACATAGTGTCCCCTGATACTGATGTGTTTATTCTTGTAATTCGATGGTACCATCAGCTATGCAAAGACACAGGTCTACTTCATCACTGGTGTTGGTAACAAGAAACGGATGATCTTGCTGGAACCAGAAGTTAATGCGCTTGGTGAGCAAAGAGCTGCAGCGTTACCAGGGTTCCATGCTTTCTCTGGATGTGATCAAACAGGCTGATTTGCTAGCAAGGAAAAGCTGACCTGTTGGCAAGCACTAAATAGGTGCCCTTCAGAAGTCTGGTCTGTATTTGGTGTTCTAGGAACTACAGAAAAGCTGAGTCCTGTCACTGAGCGAAACATTGAAGCATTTGTTTGCCAGCTGTATGAGCCGGGACTACTCTGACAGACCTCAGTGAGGTCAGGTGGAGGCCATTCACAAAAAAAACAGCTAGAAGCTAAGAGGCTACCACCAACACGAGGAGCCTTACATGAAGCCATAGCTTGTGCAAATTTAAAGGCAATAGTCTGGAATCAAGATGATGTACCTCACCAACAGTGGCCACCACCAACAGAGCATGGATGGGAGGCCCAGGGAGATCAACTGGTGCCAGTAACAACACAAGATCTCTACACAACACAACACAACACAAGATCTCAACACAAGAAACTAGCCTGCATCCTGAGATCCGGAGAAAACTTCACTTCCGGCTCGAAGGACCAATTACTGAATATGTCTTCACTTTGGACTGTATCGGTGATGGTTACATATACGGTAGGGGTGGAACATGAATTTACACGGAGAATACACGGTATAAAAATAAAGAAAACTCGCGTGCAAATGAATTAATGTAATGTGGAACTACTGTTACATACACGTTTCTTAGGGACACCTAATCTGTAGCACCGCCTTAGTCTGTCCAGTGAGTCCACACCAGAGCCATGTCTTTCTCTATCACTCTGGTCCACACGAAGCAAACTAGTCCCTTCCATGTACAACTAAACACGGATGTAGCCTACTGTAGCTGTATCCCTTCTTGCCTCGACCACAAATGGCTTCCAGGCCCATTTGCTTCGCTGTTTGCTTCGCTGTTAGCTCCACTTTTAGCTCCGCCGTTAGCTTCGCTGTTTGCTGTTTGCTCCGCTGTTAGCTCCGCTTTTAGCTCCGCCGTTAGCTGTTAGCTCCACCGTTAGCTTCGCTGTTTGCTGCTAGCTCCGCTGTTAGCGTGTGAAGCTAACGCCACAATTCGCCAACTGCTCTGTGTAAGAAGCTGCTCTTTTAACACCCCTGCTCTGTGCATTCATATATGAGAGCAGCGCTTGTCTCCCATATCACACTACTAGCTGATTGTCTTATTTTGTTTACAAGTTCCAGATGGAGTCTGGAGATGATGTGGGGTACTTACTGTTTACATCTTACTTAATACGCTTCAGGCTGGTGCAGCTAGCTCAGGGGAGAGACTGTATGACACTAGGTGTTACAGCCTGAGACATGCACAATAAAAAAAAAATTGCCTTCTGCATTTTTGTTATGCTTTTCCCTCCATTGTACCGAACCAAACCGAACTGTGATGTCTGAACCGAGGTATGAACCGAACCGTGACTTCTGTGTACCGTTGCACCCCTAATATAGGGATGTACTGCTTGGGAAAAGAAATAGCACTGATTGCTCCATTAAGTTGAAATAAAAACAGACATCCATGTCATTTACATAGGAGAATGTCAACATTGTCCAAATACAACAGTCTTACTAGAAATATAAAGGTACAGCTAAACTAACATTAGCATTAGGAAGCCACATGGTGATTACATTATCTCTGTATCAACAAAAGTCTCACCAAAACACAGTGAAAGACTCAGTGTCCAAATCAGACAGAAATGACAGGTTTCAGTCACGGTTCATCAGAGACGCCCACAACTTGAACCATTTCAATGCAGTAAAGTCCACGTCGCACTCTGTTATTCTGACAAGTCTCTTGTTATGCCTCTTAATTCGGCTATATTTAACTTTCAGTTTGTGTTGATTCTAGCGGCCGCTTTGGACACAAGTGGTAGTGTTTTTGCCACATCTGCTGTCGTAACGGTCTTTTCTTTCTGATGCTTTATTGTCCACTGTATTACTGAGTTAGTGTTACCGGGAGGTCATACAGATGAATGCTTTGCTCAGACAGAAAATCATTAATTTACAGTAAGAGAATACGTTACGGATGCATCGTTGAATTTCAAGTGTTGCTTACGGTAACTCAGCCTACTTACCTGAGAGCCTATTTGGGGTGGGTTTGGAATCATATACCATCCCGTAATTGTCTCCATCTGTTGAAAGCCCCACCGAAGTTGACTCACGTTTTCGCCTGTCGTCACTTTCCCTTTTAGCTTTTAGTTGTTCTTCATTTAATTTCCTTCTTTTCTGTGATGGTCCTGCCCCAGTATCAGCCATAACTACAGCAGATAACTTCTAAAATAACATTAAAATACAACTACGCCTAGTCTATAAAAATAAATCTTCTGCTACCTTTCACCTGGCTGGATACACTAACACAGGCTTTTACGGTGATACAAAAAAATCTGTGACCCTTCAGAATGTGTTACTGTTGCGCCGTCTACCTGCCATAAATCATTCTGTGACTACGCAGGAAAAGTCAAACTCAAGCAACGACTAAAAACTACATAAAAATAGCGTTCTTTTCACTGTTAGTCTCGTTTGCTGTTACATCTCATTTAAGTTCATAATATGAAAAATGACAGTAACAGAAACACTAAAAAGTTACATATGGTCACTTTAATTACCGACTGCGACACTTTGTGCTCAACAGCACAGTTGCATTTTTTCACCACAAGAGGGCCCTAATATGTCAGTCAACAGCCTTTCCAACAGTTTTCTAAGGCTGAAAAGGAAGACTAGTAGTGTAGATGTAACCTAAGTAACTGACTGAACAACCAGTATTTCTTTATAACAATCACAATCCAGGTGATAAGATACAGTTCCACAACATTTCTCTGTGTTTCCTGCAGATGTTGAGCAGCTGTTGGTGGTTAAAGAAGAGGTTCCCCCTGAGCAGCAGGAGTGTAGCTCCAGTGTGGACCAGGAGGAGCCAGAGCCCCCCCCACACATTAAAGAGGAACAGGAGGAACTGTGGAGCAGTCAGGAGGGAGAGCAGCTTCAAGGGCTGGAGGAGGCTGATATCACCAAGTTCCCATTCACTCCTGTCCCTGTGAAGAGTGAAGATGATGAAGAGGAAGGTAGGAACAATGTTAACAGGGTTTTTAGGGGAAATAAAGGGGGGTAAAATCTGCAGAAGTCAAGAGCATAGAAGTTCAAGAGAACCTGGTTTATTTCATTTTAGGAGTAGGGTTCCTTTCACACTAGTCTCACATGTCCAGACCTCCCAGGGCTCCAGGGCTTTCACTAGGAGCACAGTGGCCCCCAACTGAAAATTTTAGGGGGGCAACCAGAAAATGTAGGGGCACACACCGTAAATCAACATGCTGACCAAATATTCACATTTCTACAAATTTCCACTGTATTACTAATACATACTTTGATAATAGATGCAGAAATTACAATGTGCTGTTTGAAATTCAATGTCACTTTTGAAGATGCAACATAGAAGGTTAATCGACAGCACCATCGCTATCATGAAAAACTAAAAAAAAATATATATATATATATATATATATATATATATATATATAAATAATCTGGAGCCCTGTCTTCCTCCACAGCGCTGTGGAGGAAGGTCTGGCTAGTCCACACAGCAATGCTGGATGGGAGAAAAAAAGTGCTCTGGTTAATTGGCATTTCATGATTAATTCGTGTGTGTGTGTGTGTGTGTGTGTGTGTGTGTGTGTGTGTGTGAGAGAGAGAATGTGGCGGTCAACATTGATTGTGTATGGGAAACACTGAGGGGAGTGCATCTACATAGAAACTAAAAATGAAAAAGGAACTTTTCTAATGTGAACCATTCTTTGTTGAACGTTAATACTTTACAAACACCAGAGCAAGAGAGCGCTGTGACTACTCTTCTGAAGTGATTTTGGAGAGGGACATTAGGTAGTTAAATACGCTGGTTGGCTGACATGTCACCATTGTATTCATATAATACTATCAATCCAGACTTAATATGATATTAATAATGTATGCATGTTGCTTCCTCTAAATTTCAGGTTGTGGTCGACGAGCGGGGCCGGCTTTGGTTGTTTGATAAATTGATCAACATTCAAAATCAACATTGATTGTGATTGGTGGTTGGCTGTGCATGCAGAGCCTGCATGACACACACTAGCAACAAACTGTGTATCCAAGAAGACTTAAATCAGTGTAAATGATGTTATATCAGACACTAGGGCTGGGCGATAAATCGATTTTATCGATTAACTTGAATGTGTAGTTAACGTTGATTTGTTTAAATGAAAATCGATTTTCTCCTTAACATCCGCCGACGCTCCCCTCTGGGCTCCCGTAGCTCCGAACGGGCTCAGCCCTCGCCCCGCGCGTTTGCCATAGAGATACACAAACAACATGGCAGCGACAGGGACTAACATTAATTATTTTCTTAACTAGTAGTTTCATTACTTACTTATCCGTAATCTCCGCCGAAATGACCGGCAGCTCGCGGTGCTCTGTCCCCGGCTGAGAGTCACCTATTCTCGGATAACTGAACCACCAGCTACCGCTGACCTAAAGGACCACCATGCGGGGCACCAGAGGCGGTGTTGAGGAACTCTTTTGCAGCTCAACACATCTACTAAATGCCGCTGATACGACCGAGCTGTGATGGTCTGTAGCGGCTTAAACAACTAGCAATCGCCGCTCTGTAGCACGGAGCTCCTCTTCGTTGTTTGTTTCTACCACTAGTTACTACTAGGAGCTTGCTACAGGTATGCTACATTCAAGAGACCATGGGATGTTAATGTACGTTACTCAGCAACATGTGAAAATAGGGGCAATGTTGCGCAATAACGTTAAAATGATTTGAACTTTTAGCGAGGAACGAGAAGTGAATTACCTGTATGTGTGAAAACAGCTTTATGCCACTATGACTCTAAAGTCGCTACTCACTCTGAAGATAATCACTCTCTCACTCTCTCTACCACACTCACACACACACCGGCCCTGCTATTCTCTTGAAGAGATCGACGCACACATCAACGCACAAGTATAAACTTCAGGCCATTTACGTACCCTGCGTTTCAATTATTATCCATGTCATAGCCATTTTATGTTTTATGTCAAATACTGATTCTCCAAAGTTCAGTTAAATAAATCGGACAGCCCTAAATGGTTCCATTTTGTAGCTGGTTTTAGCAAGCTGACCTTAACAAGCTATGCTATGCTACTTTGTATCAGTTTATTAGTTAAAATTTGTAAGTTTTCATATCTATGACAATACAAACTACCTCTCATTATTATTGGTTTGAGTTTAGTTTGAGTGGTGGTCTGTAATGTGTCTGTTTCATTCTGTTTCCTGCAGATGTGCAGCAGCTGTCGGGGGTTAAAGAAGAGGTTCCCCCTGAGCAGCATGAGTGTAGCTCCAGTGTGGACCAGCGGGGGCCAGAGTCCCTCCCACACATTAAAGAGGAACAGGAGGAACTGTGGAGCAGTCAGGAGGGAGAGCAGCTTCAAGGGCTGGAGGAGGCTGATATCACCAAGTTCCCATTCACTCCTGTCCCTGTGAAGAGTGAAGATGATGAAGAGGAAGCTCAGTCCTCACAGCTTCATCAAAGACAAACTCAACACATGGAAACAGAAGCTGATGGAGAGGACTGTGGAGGACCAGAACCAGCCAGGAACTCACATCCACATTTACAACCAGAAACTGAAGACCAGACTGGAGACTCTTCTGAACCTGAGACTGATGACAGTGCTGATTGGAAGGAGACCAGAGAACCTCAGTCAGCTTTGAACTCTCGGAAACATGATTTAAGACATAAGAAAACATTCAGCTGCTCTGAGTGTGGGAGAAGATTTGGCACCAGGGGACTTCTGTATGATCACATGAGAATCCACCCAAGAGAGAAAAAATACAGCTGCAGTGTTTGTAACAAGAGATTTATCTGGCGTCAACAGGTCAGAAGACATGAATGCGTCAACCTTCAGTCGTCACAGCTTCATCAGAGTCAAACGGAGGAGAACAGAGAGACAGAGCCTCCAGCCAGCAGAGAAACTCAACACATGGAAACAGAAGCTGATGGAGAGGACTGTGGAGGACCAGAACCTGCCAGGAACTCACATCCACATCCTCTTTTACAACAAGAGACTGAAGACCAGACTGGAGACTCTTCTGAACCTGAGACTGATGACAGGGCTGATTGGAAGGAGACCAGAGATCCTCAGTCAGCTTTAAACTCTCTGAAACATGATTCAACATGTAAGAAGACATTCAGCTGCTCTGAGTGTGGGAAAAGATTTGGCTTCAAGTCACATCTGAAGAAACATATGAGATTCCACACAGGAGAAAAACCTTTTAGCTGCTCAGTCTGTAAGCAATCTTTTACACAGAGTGGAAATTTACAGAAACACATGAAAACTCACACAGGAGAAAAACCTTTCAGCTGCTCAGTTTGTAAGAAATCTTTTAAAGAGAGAGGACATTTAAGGTCACACATGGCAGTCCACACAGGAGAGAAAAGATTCAGCTGCAGTGTTTGTAACAAAAGATTTTCCCGGCGTTCTGATGTCAAAACACATAAATGTGTTGGTCCGATGGAAACAGAAGCTGATGGAGAGGACTGTGGAGGACCAGAACCAGCCAGGAACTCGCATCCACTTTTACAACCAGAGACTGAAGACCAGACTAGAGACTCTTCTGAACCTGAGGCTGATGACATTGCTGATTGGAAGGAGACCAGAGAACCTCAGTCAGCTTTAAACTCTCTGAAACATGATTCAAGATGTAAGAAAACATTCAGCTGCTCTGAGTGTGGGAAAAGATTTGGCCATAAGGGACATCTGAATAGACACATGATGACCCACACAGGAGAAAGACCTTTTAGCTACTCAGTTTGTAACGGAAGATTTCCCCGGCGGTCTAAACTCAAAACACATAAATGTGTTGGTCCGATGGAAACAGAAGCTGATGGAGAGGACTGTGGAGGACCAGAACCAGCCAGGAACTCACATCCACTTTTACAACCAGAGACTGAAGACCAGACTGGAGACTCTGCTGATCCTGAGACTGATGATGGTGCTGATTGGAAGGAGACCAGAGAACCTCAGTCAGCTTTAAACTCTCTGAAACATGATTCAAGACGTAAGAAAACATTCAGCTGCTAATAGTACTGTCTAAACAGTTCATATAGTTAGCTTAAAGTACTGTCTAAACAGTTGAAATAGTTAGCTAAAAGTACTGACTAAACATGTGAAATAGTTAGCTAAAAGTACTGTCTAAACAGTTGAAATAGTATCTAAAAGTACTGAGTAAACAGTTGAAATGGTAGCTAAAAGTAAATGTCTAAACAGTTGAAATAGTTAGCTAAAAGTACTATCTAAACAGTTGAAATAGTTAGCTGAAGATACTGACTAAATAGTTGACATAGTTAGCTAAAAGTAATGTCTAAACAGTTGACATAGCTAAAAGTAATGTCTAAACAGTTGAAATAGCTAAAAGTACTGTCTTAACAGGTGAAATAGTTAGCTAAAAGTACTTTTTAAACAGTTTACATAGTAGCTAAAAGTACTGTCTAAACAGTTGAAATAGTTAGCTAAAAGTACTGACTAAACAGTTGAAATAGTAGCTAAAAGTAATGTCTAAACAGTGGAAATAGTAGATAAAAGTACTGTCTAAACAGTTGAAATAGTATCTGAAAGTACTGACTAAACAGTTGACATAGTAGCTAAAAGTAATGTCATTTACAGTTGAAATAGCAAAGCAAGGCAGCTCTTTTTCTATAGCACATTTCAGCAACAGGGCAATTCAAAGTGCTTTACATAAAACATTAAAGAGCAGTTAAAAACGATTACAAAATTAAAAACAAATAAAATACGTGAATAAAATTTACAGTGCAGTATAAGAACAAGTTAACTGGGTCCAACTTGGGCCTCCCATAGGACTTATGTTTTCTGTTGCAACTCAGGTTCCAAAACTGGCCTCCCAGAGGACTTAACCAGTTCCAAACTGGGCCTTCCAAAGGACTTAACAAGTTAACCGAGTCCAACTCGGGCCTCCCAGAGGACTTATAAATTAACAATTATTTAAAGAAAGGCAACATCAGCGGTTAAAAACAATTACATTTTTTTAAAACAAATAAAATATGAGAATAAAAGTTACAGTGCAGTATAAGAAATTAACAATTTTTTAAATAAAGGCAACATCAAAAATAAAGGTCTTCAGCCTTGATTTAAAAGAACTGAGAGTTGCGGCTGACCTGCAGTTTTCTGGGAGTTTGTTCCAGATATGTGGAGCATAAAAACTCAACGCTGCTTCCCCCTGTTTAGTTCTGACTCTGGGGACAACAAGCAGACCTGTCCCAGACGACCTGAGAGGTCTGGGTGGTTCATAGTGTAGTAGACCTGTCCCAGACGACCTGAGAGGTCTGGGTGGGTCATAGTGTAGTAGCAGATCAGGAATGTATTTCGGCTCACCTCAAACGTTAAGTGATTTATAAACCAGCAAAAGTATTTTGAAATCAATTCTTTGAGGCACTGGAAGCCAGTGTAAACACTTCAGAACTGGAGTGATGTGATTAACTTTCTCGGTCTTAGTGAATGACTTCTGAATGAAGTCTAAGCAACGCTGTGAATCAGCTTAGACTTAGACTTAGACTTTTCTTTATTGATCCTTTTGGGATGACTCCCGCAAGGAAATTCAATATAATAATATAACAATAGCTGCAGCTGTCTGATTGATTTTTGTAGGGAGACCTGTAAAGACATGTTACAGTAGTCAAGTCTACTGAAGATAAACGTATGGACAAGTTTTTCCAAATCCTCCTGAGACATAAGTCCTTTAACCCTTGATATATTCTTAAGGTGGTAATAGGCTGACTTTGTAATTGTCTTAATGTGGTTGTTGAAATTCAGGTCTGAGTCCATGACTACACCAAGATTTCTGGCTTTGTCTGTTGTTTTTAACATTATCGTTTGAAGCTGAGTGCTGGCTTTTAATAATTCCTCTTTTGCTCCAAAAACAACCACCTCAGTTTTTTCTTCATTTAATTTAAGAAAGTTCTGGCACATCCAGTCATTAATTTGTACAATGCACTTTACACAGTTTTTGCATTGGACTATAGTCTCCTGGTGATAAGGTTATGTAAATTTGTGTGTCGTCCGCATAACTATGTTAACTTATTTTGTTGTTTTCCATAATCTGAGCCAGTGGAAGCATGTAGATGTTAAACAGGAGAGGCCCCAGAACGGAGCCTTGGGGAACTCCACACGTCATATTTTTATGCTCAGATGCATAATTACCTATAGACACAAAGTAATCCCTATTCTTTAAGTAGGATTCAAACCAGTTTAGTACTGAGCCAGAAAGGCCAACCCAGTTTTCCAATCGGTCTAGTAATATGTCATGCTGTGGTGTGGTCGAAAACCCGACTGGAACGCATCAAAACTGTTGTTTACTGACAAGAAAAGGTTGAGTTGTTGAAAAAACGCTTTTTCAATGATTTTACTTAAAAATGGAAGGTTTGATATCGGCCTATAGTTGCTCATTAGTGACGTGTCTAGATTGTTCTTTTTTAAGAGTGGCTTGATGACTGCAGTTTTCCTGTGGGAAGATACCTGAGAGAAGAGACGTGTTTACAATCTTTAGAAGATCTGAAGCCAACAACTTAAAACTGTTTTTAAAACGCCCGTTGGTAGAATATCAAGGCAACAGGAGGAGGTTTTCAGATGTTTTATAATGTCCTCCAGGTTTTAACTGTTGATCATATGAAATTGTGTCCTATTGGAATTTGTTTTGCCTGGACACTGTGACAAAACATATCCTGTATTTGATATGGAGGCACTGACCGTTGGTCTAATTTTCTGAATTTTGTCTTTGAAGAAAATGGCAAAATCATTGCAGGCCTTGGTGGATAAAAGTTCAGATGCTACTGGTACTGGAGGGGTTGTTAACCTATCGACAAACAAAGAACGTGAATTATTGTTTCTGGCGATAATGTCAGAGAAGAAGGACCGCCTTGCATTCCTTAGTTCCAAATGATAAATACGCAGTCTCTCTCTATAGGTGTTATAATGGACCTGGAGATTAGTTTTTCGCCACCTGTGTTCAGCTTTTCGACACACTTTTTTTTCTGTTCTTACCAGTATGGCATTTCTCCATGGAGATCTTTTCTTACTAGAGACAGCTTTGACCTTAATGGGAGCAATGGCATCAATAACATTTGTAATTTTAACGTTGAAATTATCTACAAGCTCAGTGACTGAGACCCCTGAGAGGGTGGGTGTGGACGAGAAAACTGAATGAATGTTTCACTGGTGTTTTCAGTGATATACCGTTTTCTGATTACCTTTGTTTGGACACTTTTGTTCACAGAGATAGTGCCGTTAAAGAAAACCTAGGAATGATCAGAGAGAGCAGCATCAGTCACCACAACCTTGGAAATGTTCAAACCCTTCGAGATAATCAAGTCCAGAGTGTGCCCCTTATTGTGTGTGGGCGCTGTCACATGCTGAGTCAGTCCATAGTTCTCAAAAACACAGTTCTTTGGTCCCTCTAACCTGGGTGTTGTCAACATGAATGTTAAAATCACCAGCAATAATTACACAGTCAAAGTTAATACAGATTAGACACCAGTTCAGTAAAGTCATCAAAGAAGGTTGCATAGTATTTAGGTGGCCTGTAGATATTTAGAAATATAGCTTGAGGGGAGGACCTTAGCTGAAGAGCCACATATTCAAAAGAAGCAAAATTTCCATAAGATATTTGCGTACATTGGAATGAGTCATTAAACAAAATGGCGACTCCACCTCCTTTCTTATTCGCTCTATTCTCACTCATAAAACTGAAGTTAGGGGGAGCTGACTCTATGAGAACAGCAGCACTGTTATTATGGTATAACCAGGTTTCAGTTAAAAACATAAAAGTTTAGTAGGGCTAGTGTTAGTGTGTTTTCATTTTGTGGGACAGGCTGTGGCTGACGAGGAATGGATGCTAAATTTGCTAAGTTTGCAGTTAAGTGCTTATTCGCCATTCTTTTTCTATTACCTATCACAACATAAATTGAGGAAGAATTTAATACACAGGACCCGGGCTTGTCCTGGAAAGAATTATGAGTGCCACTAGGCGTGCAGCCTGGACCCGGCACATATCAGTTAATACTTGCTGCATTTTGTACACAAGCATCCTTATCAGTCTGGGGAGAAGGAGTTAGCTGCCATCCTGGCAGAAGTGCCTGGCGTTTTACTTTTGGCCGGGGGCGAACGATGGGAGAAGGAAGGGGGGTAAATTGGGTTCCAGCATCTACCAGCTGCTTCATCTGGTCAGTGAACTCTAACATGGGGATGGGGGAAAGAGGGGAGAGGGTGAGTGGAGAGAGCGATGGCCTGGGCGGGGTATACGGATCCTCAAAGGCGTCAGGGTTTGTAAGGGGGTTTGAGGGGTGTCGGACGGGTGAAAAGGGGGGTTGAGATTTCTCGTCTCTGCTCTGTGGTCTCCCATGGTCAAATCTTTGCTCAGGTGGGGGCTGTGGTGGATCACTGCTGCGCTTTGTTATATCTTCCTCCTGTTTAGATTTGTCTTGTCTCGTGTCCTTGGCCGAGGGAGCAGATGTGTAGCGCAGAAAGTAAAGTAGGCTAGAGGTGAACAGCTTTACTCCTGGCTTGTTAAGGAAAAGTCCATCTGCTTTAAAAAGATGTCTGCGGTCCCAGAAAATGTTAAAATTGTCAAAGAACTGCACAGAATGGACGGTACATGCAGTTGAAAGCCATTTGTTCAGTGCCAACAGTCTGTTGAATCTCTCAGCTCCTCTTCTGACTGGCGGTAGAGGGCCTCTGATAAACACCTCTGCGTTTAGGGAGCTGGCTGTGTTCAGCAGATCCGTAAAGTCCAGTTTCTGCAATTCAGACTGTCGCTTTACAACATCATGTGACCCTATATGCAGTATGATGTTCTTCACAGTTGGGTGTACTGCCATGATATCCGGGATTCTTTGGGCTAAGTCAGACACCATGTCTTTGGGAAAACAGTATTTTGGTGTTTTTACTGCTTTTTACATCTTTTACAGCAGAGTCACCCACAGTCAGAGTTTGAGGCCAAATCGTTACCTTTCCATGTAGCTTTTTACTATTTGAATTGCTCTCAATCCTTACCCTGCTGTGTGACAATGAGATGCAATCCAGGTCATCAGATGGAGGGCTGGGGTCCTGCTGCAGTGGAGCAAATCTGTTATCCACTCGCAAACTCAGTTGTTGGGGAGGCATTTCGTTGCTAATTTTCCCTTTTGCAGCTGTCCACGGCTGTGTCCTACTAAGTACAGGGGTTGAAGAGGCGCTCTGCCTGGATGATAATGCAGGCCAGCTGGTCGTATCACAAATCTCAGGGCGCTGTCCCCTGCCTGTTAGTCGTCCTCCCATTTCCCTGGAAAATGATTTACTGTTAGGCTTTGCACCAAAGGAGTTCCAGGGAGGACTGCCACTTGTTGATTTATTACCCGTTCCACAGCCCTCCTGTTTCTTTGTAGTCTTGTTGGTACTAATTAGCCGTGTGTTAGCATACTTTTGTCTATTGTTTTGGGTCCATGGTAAAGTGGTGTCATTCCCACGTGATCCGTTCACTTCCACGTTTACTTCTAACCAGTGAATTTTGGTTTCCAGAATAACAATCTTCTGAAGGAGTTTGTAGTAGTCATTCACAGAGAAGGGAGGCATCTTGCTGCTAATTAGCTTTAGCTAAGTACCACATTTCCAGTCACTGTAGGACAGGCTTGAGCTATTGGTAGGCCACGCTCACGCAGAAAAATGTTGAAATATGGCAATAGCCTGCTATGTCTACAAAAGATTTATAGTCCAGTGAATTATAAGTATCCAAGAGCCGCTGCTCATAGTTTCTCTCAGAGGAAAAGCAAGATTATCAGCAAAAATATACAAGCAGAGGCAGGAGCAAGCAGCAAAGCGTCTGCACTGTAAGAAGCAGGAAGCAGCAGTAGTAAGGTTAACAACGAGCTACAAACTAATTTTCATCAAAACGAGCCGTCCTTCAACCTGGAGAAATAACATATGAAATAACAAATAACAAAAAGATAAGTTTTGGAATATTGGATTGTATGAGTTCGACAGTCGACTTGTGTGGACTTCACCGGAACACAGGAAATAAACCGAGGCATATGCACTGGCTGAATTAGAAAAAACTTTTATACATTTCTTTCACAACTACTGCAGTCAGATTCACGGTGTTCACTCGGAAGAAAACACTTCACATGGTTAGGCACTTGTAATGACATAAAGCACGTTTAAAACCTGCCCCGTTTCAGCCGCCTGGGTGAGAAATCTAGCAGAAGGATAACTTTCAGGAGGATTTTTTTTGTTTTTCTCGCTACTGACAGCACTCCGTGACCAAAAACAACAGAGATATGTGTTGAAATCGACCGGAATTCTCCTTTAAGTAAAAATACTGTTTCTCCAAAGTTCAGTTAAAAAGATCTTTAGAATAATATGCAAATGAATCGTTAGATTAATCTATGACAAAAATAATCGTTAGGGACAGCCCCAAATGGCTCCATTTTGTAGCTGGTTTTAGGAAGATGACCATAACAAGCTATGCTATGCTACTTTTTATCAGGTTGTTAGACTAAATTTGTAAGTTTTCAGATCTATGACGATACAAACTACCTCTCAATACCATTTGATTTGGTTTGAGTTTAGTTTGAGTTGTGGTCAGTAATGGTTCTGTTTCCTGCAGATGTTGAGCAGCTGTCGGTGGTTACAGAAGAGGTTTCCCCTGAGCAGCAGGAGTGTAGCTCCAGTGTGGACCAGCAGGAGCCAGAGCCCCCCCCAAACATTAAAGAGGAACAGGAGGAACTGTGGAGCAGTCAGGAGGGAGAGCAGCTTCAAGGGCTGGAGGAGGCTGATATCACCAAGTTCCCATTCACTCCTGTCCCTGTGAAGAGTGAAGATGATGAAGTAAAAGCTCAGTCCTCACAGCTTCATCAAAAACAAACTCAACACATGGAAATAGAAGTTGATGGAGAGGACTGTGGAGGACCAGAACCAGCCAGGAACTCACATCCACTTTTACAACCAGAGACTGAAGACCAGACTGGAGACTCTTCTGAACCTGAGACTGGTGACAGTGCTGATTGGAAGGAGACCAGAGAACCTCAGTCAGCTTTAAAGTCCCTGAAACATGATTCGACATGCAGTGAGTATTAAAATCCTTGAAGGTCTTGGAAAAGTCATGGAATAACTAAAATCCTTAAACGTTCTTTTTAAGTCATGAAATTTGTAAAATCTTTTTGAACAAGTTTTCGAAAACACGTGGGATTACTAAAATCCTTAACCTTTTTGGAAAAGTCATTAACAATTATTTTGCAGAATCTCTTCATATTTAAGATGATACAAACTACCTCTCATTATTATTGGTTTGAATTTAGTTTGAGTGGTGGTCAGTAATGTGTCTGTTTCATTCTGGTTCCTGCAGATGTTCAAAAGCTGTCTGTGGTTAAAGAAGATGTTCCCCCTGAGCAGCAGGAGTGTAGCTCCAGTGTGGACCAGCAGGAGCCAGAGCCCCCCCCAAACATTAAAGAGGAACAGGAGGAACTGTGGAGCAGTCAGGAGGGAGAGCAGCTTCAAGGGCTGGAGGAGGCTGATATCACCAAGTTCTCATTCACTCCTGTCCCTGTGAAGAGTGATGATGAAGAAGAGAAAGCTCAGTCCTCACAGCTTCATCAGAGACAAACTCAACACATGAAAATAGGAGCTGATGAAGAGGACTGTGAAGGACCAGAACCAGCCAGGAACTCACATCCACATCCACTTTTACAACCAGAGACTGAAGACCAGACTGGAGACTCTTCTGAACCTGAGGCTGATGACAGTGCTGATTGGAAGGAGACCAGAGAACCTCAGTCAGCTTTAAACTCTCTGAAAAATACTAAAATCCTGGTAAGCCATACGACTGATACTGCTGGGAAAAAACTGTTAAGGGGCTCTGAGTGTTGGAAAAGACTTGGCTGCAAGACACTTGCGTCTTGCACGGTCAAAAAGAAGATTCTGTTCAGCTGCAGCGTTTGTGACCAAAGTTTCACCTGGTACAAACAGCTCAGGGACCATCAGTGTGTCGGTGGTCAGAATGAAACTGAGGAGAACAGAGAGGCAGCTGAAGACATAGAAACAGATGGAGACGACTGTGGAGGACCAGAACCAGCCAGGAACTCGCATCCACTTTTACACCCAGAGACTGAAGACCAGACTGGAGACTCTTCTGAACCTGAGACTGATGACAGTGCTGATTGGAAGGAGACCAGAGAACCTCAGTCAGCTTTAAACTCTCTGAAACATGATTCGACATGCAGTGAGTATTAAAATCCTTGAAGGTCTTGGAAAAGTCATGGAATAACTAAAATCCTTAAATGTTTTTTTTAAGTCATGAAATTTGTAAAATCTTTTTGAACAAGTTTTCGAAAACATGTGGGATTACTAAAATCCATAACCTTTTTGGAAAAGTCATTAACAATTATTTTGCAGAATCTCTTCATATTTATGATGATACAAACTACCTCCCATTATTATTGGTTTGAATTTAGTTTGAGTGGTGGTCAGTAATGTGTCTGTTTCATTCTGGTTCCTGCAGATGTTCAAAAGCTGTCGGGGGTTAAAGAAGAGGTTCCCCCTGAGCAGCAGGAGTGTAGCTCCAGTGTGGACCAGCAGGAGCCAGAGTCCCCCCCACACATTAAAGAGGAACAGGAGGAACTGTGGAGCAGTCAGGAGGGAGAGCAGCTTCAAGGGCTGGAGGAGGCTGATATCACCAAGTTCCCATTCACTCCTGTCCCTGTGAGGAGTGAAGATGATGAAGAGGAAGCTCAGTCCTCACAGCTTCATCAAAGACAAACTCAACACATGGAAACAGGAGCTGATGAAGAGGACTGTGAAGGACCAGAACCAGCCAGGAACTCACATCCACATCCACTTTTACAACCAGAGACTGAAGACCAGACTGGAGACTCTTCTGAACCTGAGGCTGATGACAGTGCTGATTGGAAGGAGACCAGAGAACCTCAGTCAGCTTTAAACTCTCTGAAAAATACTAAAATCCTGGTAAGCCATACGACTGATACTGCTGGGAAAAAACTGTTAAGGGGCTCTGAGTGTTGGAAAAGACTTGGCTGCAAGACACTTGCGTCTTGCACGGACAAAAAGAAGATTCTGTTCAGCTGCAGCGTTTGTGACCAAAGTTTCACCTGGTACAAACAGCTCAGGGACCATCAGTGTGTCGGTGGTCAGAGTCAAACTGAGGAGAACAGAGAGGCAGCTGAAGACCCAGAAACAGAAGCTGATGGAGAGGACTGTGGAGGACCAGAACCACATCCACAGACCCTTTCACAACCAGAGACTGAAGACAGGTCTGTCTCTGTCAATAGTATGAAATATAGCTGCTCTCAGTGTGGGAAAGGATTCAACAACAGGCGAAATCTACAGGTGCACATGATCATTCACATGGAGGAGAAGCCGTTCTGCTGCAAGCTTTGCAGGAGCCGATTTTCGGACAGGAAAAAGTTATTGCGTCACATGAAATTCCACAAGACCGAAGCCTCAGGGCTGTTCAGGTTTTTCAGATCAAGTAAAGATGTTTTTGGGAATACAAAATGGATCTACTCTGCTACTCTCTAATTTCAAATTTCTTTATATAGCACACATTTTTTGATGCGTGATTAACGGACGCACGTTCTGTGATTAAGGCCATACAGCTTTTCTATTACATAATTATCCATTCACCTCAGTTATGTTTTGTATTCCCAGAAGTCACTTATCATTACCACAAATGTATATATTTTATTTTGAACATATATTTAACTTCTGTACTATTTACTGGCCTAGATTTTCATTTTTACTATGAATTTGTTTTTGTACATATTTAATAAGCATTGTTGGAGCGAGCCTATCATATAATGACTGCTACTTTGTGATTGTTGTGCAAATGATAATAAATGACTAACAAAAATCAAAATGCATTCCCTGCAGATAATGCGTGTGAAAGCTGAAAATGCTTAAGTCTTGCACGGTCAAAAAGAACATTCTGTTCAGCTGCACTGTTTGTGACCAAAGTTTGACCTGGTACAAACAGTTTAGGATTAGGGTTGGGCATCGAGAACCAATTCCCACTTGGTTTCAAAAATTATGATTCCAGTGGAATAGTTTCTTTATTGGAATCGTTTGGAGGATTTGGTTTCAAATCTGATCATGCGTTCCAAATTTAACATGCGCAAGTTTTTGTTTCCGTAGCGGCCAGGCGCTTGTTGTGTTGCAGCCATGGAGCACAGTAAGCAGCGCTCTGGTGTGGCTTTTTTTTCCAGGGCTTTTTACGTTGAAAAAGCCCGGTAAAACTGCAAACCACCACTGAATCAAAATAAAACTTTCCTCTTATTTGTGAAATAAAGATGTGACCCGTTTCAACTCCACCCCTCAAAGAATCAGAATTGAGAATCAAAAAGGGCTCCAGTACACTGCCTGCGTGGCGTGAGGATGTCCGCTGCGTGGCGTGTCCGTTTTTATTTCGCCTCTAATGTTAACAGGTTAGAGCTTTCACACTGCCTGCATGACACGCACGTTAGGCGCGGCTCGAGCCACCCCGAAAACGAGTTCATGCTAGAAATAGGACCGACGCCTATTTTTCACGCGACACGCAAGCGTGTTGGAAGCGTTTCCAGGCAAAATAGAATGTTTGTCATTTTGACACAAATACATTTAATAAATGACATTTTGATGTTTGAAAGTCTCTTGACATAAATGATAAAATAAAAACAATAACGTGTACTATATATATATATATATATATATATATATATATATATATATATATATATACATATATACCGAAATATGTGCAAACAAATATTGACAAAATAAATTGAAGAACACGCTATTATTTCATTTTATCAATGGGAAACACACGTGTACAGAAAATGCTAGCAGCAGCGCCACATCAGACACGTTTCTGGTGTGCAAAGAAAACGCCATGCAACTGACACGCAACTGAAACGCCACACTCACGCCACGCAGGCAGTGTGCAGGAGGCCTAAGAACCAGAATCGAAAGTAAGAATCGCAAATGGAATCAGAATCGTTAAAATCCAAATGATGCCCAACCCTACTTAGGAACCATTAATGTGTCGGTGGTCAGAGTCAAACTGAGGAGAACAGAGAGGCAGCTGAAGACATGGAATCAGAAGCTGATGGAGAGGACTGTAGAGGACCAGAACCAGCCAGGAACTCACATCCACATCCACTTTTACAACCAGAAACTGAAGACCAGACTGGAGACTCTTCTGATCCTGAGACTGGTGACAGTGCTGATTGGAAGGAGTTTCAGTCAGCAGTTGAACTGAACAGAGAAAACAACATCTTATACGGGCAACAACATTATTTTTGGGGCTATTTTACAACTTATTAATGGGATTAAATTGATAAAGTTAATAATGAACCCACTTACCTAAGTTCCTGTGGCTTTCAAGGTTCAGTTATTCAGTGGTTACGTGAGTACTTAAATAATCGTGAACACAATCAAAAGTTATCTTTTCACAAAGCAAACAATTTGTCTGTCAATCATATGCCCTCTTATTTATATAAACAACCTAGTTTGCTAGTTTTCTTTTTGCACAGGATATAATAGGCGAGCAGTTCAGTAGTGTGCGTGAGAGCATTTCACTTGTGCGTGTGTAAGGTAATTGGGAACAATGTCCCTGGTGGCACCTCATACAAACTCATTTCCACCAGCTGACATAGAAAGAAAATGGATTCTGGATCTTTTTTTTTTTAATAGTTTGTAGCTGACTTTACCAGCTACTTCTCTATTGGCTGTTGAAACAGGTGACGTCTCTAACGTGCTAAAACCAGCCTCTGGAGGCTCAACCAGCTCAGTCGCAGCGACACACGGAGCTTTATGTTATTGCACTCTGAGTTATTGTTTTTTCACAGATGTTGTGTGTGGGGTGCCAATGGTGTTCCTAACCCTTGTGTTATCTTCCTGTTGACCATGCAACTTTTTTTTTTCCTAGGTCAAAATTTAAAATGATTTTAACATTTTGGTCGACACTTTTGTGGCTTTTCCCAATGTTTTTGTCATTTCTTTCTGAGCTTTTGAAGTTTGGGTGGGGTTTTTCAACGTTCTTTTGTCATAAAAAAAAGAAAAGAAATGCTATTAAATTGAATAAAACACCCAAATTCAATGAGAGTAGTGAACTGATCATTTATTTGACTTGTGAAGAGCTTTGTAGGGAACCATCCACGTTCCTTGTTTTTGTTTGAAATTGTTTGGTTGAAAGAAACTCAAATTTGTGATATAGAAACTTTTTGAAAATGGGTCAAATTTGACCCGAGGACAACAGGATGAATTCACAAGGTCCAGATTTGATTACAATCAGGTTAGGGAAATTTCAGTTCCAATACCAGTTTAGCTTGTATATAGAAGAGATTATCAGAGAACTTTTGCTGTGAATTCTACAAACAAGAAGCAACCCACAGATATGTTTTATATTGCACCAGGTTCATGTTTACATTAAGAACTGAGCCCCCAAAAGTTTGCTTTAAAGCACTTTTTACCATACGTGGAGTTTGCACTGCCCCCCCCCCCTGGTGGCTGAAGCAGGTAATTGCATTGTTTCATGGCATGACCAGATATTTTATAAATATTTTAAATAACACAAAACAACTAAATGGGGATTTCATATAGGCCTACTGCTTTAGTAAAAAAAATATTTTTTCAGGGCTCTGGCTCTCCCCTGAGACCATTGTCGACACATATGCAGGACGCAAAAAACGAAAATTACTGTTGCACTAGTCTGGACATCTTATACCGTGCCAACATTGTAATACAGGTTTGCTGTCAACTTACTAATTGATTGCGTGTTTTGTGTAGATTTGGACTTTTATACGTTTTTATTCCACATTGTTTAAACGGTGAAGTGGATCTCCTGATTGCTGTGGATTACTTTTTTTCCGTGTCATTGGATTACGGCAAAATACGGATCTTTTTTCTTAACGTGTCTTAACGTTTTATGGTGTGACTGCGCTTGGTTTCTGCGTTTGGAGAGGCATCTCAACAGACTGGACGTCCAACGCTGATTGGTCACCGTTACATTTTAGTTGAATTTAAGTGTCGGGGCAGTTTGCCACCGTCTGTCTATTGTGTTGCAAGACAGCCGTGCTGTGATTGGATTTCATAAGGGCGAGTTGTTAAATTGTTAGAATGTAATTTAAAATCTTCTTTAAAAATAAACATATGTTTATTTAGCATGTTTGTTTTGTCCATATGTGCTCGTGCTGTGTTCCCCAAGTGGTAGGCCAGGTCTCAGCTTCTACAATGAGTTTTTTGTTTTTTTTTTGCCCCCCCTGACTCGAATGTCAAACTCCGCTTATGCTTTTTACTTCTACGTCCATGGTGACAATTAAAATATTAAAAAATCAATTTTTCTGGATTTTATTGATTTAATATCAGCTGTGGTTAGCCAGCATTAACTAGTTCTATTAGCTGACTCAGCTCTGGGGCGCAAAGGACCAAACCTGTAAAGAAAATCTTCTCCGTTTTGTTTGTGTATTCACAGAAGTCAGTTATCACTACCGCTAATATATTTAATTTAATGTTATGTATGTTGTTTTTCAACTTATGTACTATTTCAGGGATTTTTATTTCTACTGTGAATTGTTTTCTACACATTTAATAATGTTGGAGGGAGCCTTAGTTTTGACCTGCCAACGACTGCTTCTTTGTGTTTTTGTGCACATGATGCAAATCAAATGAATAAATGAATAACTTGAGAGAGAAGATGTGTGTTTTGTATGTTTGTGAGATAGATAGATGGATAGATAGATAGATGGATGGATGGATGGATGGATAGATGGATAGATAGATAGATAGATAGATAGATGGATGGATAGATAGATAGATAGATGGATGGATAGATGGATAGATGGATAGATGGATAGATAGATAGATAGATTATACATTGCGCTTAGACTAAGTTTTAGAAACTGTTTTTTTCTTTCTTTTTGCTTTTGGTTCTTTGGTCAGTAAAAAAAATATATCTGTCTGATTTTATATGATAATAATCGGTCTAATATAAACATAAACATTAACTTCACCTTTAGACAAACAACAAAAACAGTCAACATCTTACATTTACACTCCAAGATTAAACCTTCTGTCTTCTGTTTGACACTTTAAAAGAAAAAGGGAAACAAACTACCATCATCTTTAATTTGGTTCTTTGTTTTCTCAGAGCTCTGAAGATGCATTTAAATATTTGTCTTTCTTCAAACGTGTATTTTAATCATTTATCTTCCTATGGTTTTTTTTTCTTCAAATTAGCCTAAAACACTTCCGGACTTTTATTTTGAAGCTCATCAACTAATCTGCACCGGAAGCTATAATCTTACTGCGACTGACTAACTTCACACTTTGAACAAGATGGCGTCTAGCAGAAAGGTGTGTTAGCAGAGTGTCTTTGTTGTGTTGAGAAAGAGGTAAAATGTGTAAAGTCCAGATGCTGAGAGCGTTGGTGGAGCAGCGACTAACTGCGGCTGCTGAAGAGATATTTGGGCTGTTTGAAAGAACGATAGCAGAGTACGAGGAGGAACTTTGTCGTTCAAAAGAGGAGAACGAGCGACAACGGGAGCTACTGGACGCTGTTTACAACCCTCAGCTTCGGCTACACAGAGCAGGTTTGGTCATTAAACCTTCAGTTGATCTTTCTCTCCTTCCTGTCATCTGTTCTCTCAGCAACCATATGACGATAGGACGTATGTAAATAAGAAGATCTTCGCTCTTTAACAGGTCTTGCTCAAACCCACCAGACTCCATGTAAATAATCAGTACTTTTATCATCGTAAAACACACTTCATTCAAAGTGGACAGACACACAATAAAACTATCAAAAGCTGTCTTGGTTCATCTTTCCACTGTTCCAACAATCACCACTCTGCTTTGTTTGAAATTAACCATTAATTCACCGATTTACATGTGGAAATACACTGGCTCTATACACGCTAAAAGTACTGATTATTTACATGGAGTCTGGTGGGTTTTGGTGATGGTGATTTCAGGGCTGTTAGGACTGTATAATTGATGGTTACATAGTAGTGATGTTCACCTTGGAACACAACAGCACAGAATTATAACCACTGAGGCTTAGAGTGTGTGTGTGTGTGCATGTGGGTCTCTGTGTGTGCATTTGTATGTGTGTGTGTGTGTGTGTGTGTGTGTGTGTGTGTGTGTGTGTTTGTCTCTGTGTGTATGTGTGTGTGTGTGTGTTTGTGTGTGTGTGTGTGTGTGTGTGTGTGTGTGTGTGTGTGTGTGTCTATAACAAGAACAAATACAAGATACAATAACATAATGACAATTCAAGTCATCTTAACCGGTACTTAGACGTAGTCATATTTTAAAATCTCCAGTTAGCTTGTAGCACTGACTTCATGTAGGGCTCTATGGAGTCTTATAGCTTTTTTAGAGTCTCATTTTCTCACTGGCCACCGAGCTAAACAACTTTTCTGGGGGAAACCCTGTAATCTCTAAGCTTTAGCTGACATTAACTTCTGTCTGTGTTTCAGCTTTGCCTCCAGACGAGAAAAGCCAGATTGTTATTAAAGAGGAGCAGCAGGAGCCAGAGCCCCCCCCACACATTAAAGAGGAACAGGAGGAACTGTGGAGCAGTCAGGAGGGAGAGCAGCTTCAAGGGCTGGAGGAGGCTGATATCACCAAGTTCCCATTCACTCCTGTCCCTGTGAAGAGTGAAGATGATGAAGAGGAAGGTAGGAACCACGTTAACAGGGCTTTTAGGGGAAATAAAGGGGGAAAAATCTGCAGAAGTCAAGAGCATAAAAATTCAAGAGAAGCTGGTTTATTTTATTTTAGGAGTAGGGTTCTTTTCACACTAGTCTCACATGTCCAGACCTTCCTCCACAGCGCTGCAGAGGAAGGTCTGGCTAGTCCACACAGCATTCATGGATGGGAGAAAAACGTTCTCTGGTTTATTGGCATTTCTTTAAACTAGGGCTGTCAATCGATTAAAAAATGTAATCTAATTAATTACATACTCTGTGATTAATTAATCAAAATTAATTGCATACATAATTAATGGTGCCTGAACCGATACTTTTTAAGAAAGTAAAAAAAAAAAAAAAGAAGGGTACTAAACAACAGTTGGCGACATTAAAGAACGGCTTGTTTATTGCTAAGGCCATATGGTCAAAATTAAATGATTTAATAATAATGTATAACAATAACAACTTATTTCACTAGTAAATTGTCAGCATTTTACCCATTTTTAATCCAGCTACTAGCTAGCGGTAGGCTAACGTTAGCTGCTGTTGAGTATAGTGTTAACTAGCTAGCGGTAGGCTAACGTTAGCTGCTGTCGAGTATAGTGTTAACTAGCTAGCGGTAGGCTAACGTTAGCTGCTGTCGAGTATAGTGTTAACTAGCTAGCGGTAGGCTAACGTTAGCTGCTGTTGAGTAATTATAATTTATACTGTTTATTTATTGATCCCCAGTGGGGAAATTACAATTTACACTCTGTTTGTTAGAAATCACTACACACAGGCCTGAAATACACACACACATGCTCAGGACCTATTCATGCACTAATGGAGAGATGTCAGAGTGAGTGGGCTGCCAGTGCTGGACCAGCACCCTGAGCGGTTGGGGGGGTACGGTGCCTTGCTCAAGAGTACCTGGCAGTGCCCAGGAGGTGAACTGGCATCTCTCCAGCTACCAATCCACACTCCGTACTTTGGTCCGTACTGGGACTTGAACTGGCGACCCTCCGGTTCCCAACCCAACTCCCTACGGACTGAGCTACTGCCAACCCCCCTGTGTTATAGTATAGTGTTAACTAGCGTCACATGCAGCGGTGTTTGTGTTACCTGTATCGTCCTGTAGTCCTAATGACCTCAGCATCATAGGGGTCGATTTCGGCGGGGACGGTGGGTACGCGTATTTCGTTATGATTCCTTTTGTACCCACTACTTTTTTTGAAAACCTCAAGCTCAATTGAGTTAAAAAATGAATAAAGTTCATAATGCATATAATTCTTGAGCGACAGATAAATATCTATCCCCACAGGGCAGGCACAGACACAGCCGTTCTGCTTAGTCGGGTATGGCTGCAGCCTGGAGACCTCCCGTCTCATGCATCCCGTCTCATGCCCTCCCGGCTGCGGCTGGTAGGCTAACGTTAGCCTACCATTAGCTACAGTAGTAACTGGATTAAACACGGCAAAAATGCTGACAGCTAAATGGTGTAGTGTGACTTTATTTCACTGTAAAGGATTCCAACAGCGGGACGTACAACAGTCTGCCGCTAAAGCTATGAGCTAACAGACTCAAACTAGCTCTATGGTCACTGCTGTTGTCTGAAAAACTACACAGACGGGACAAAATGTTGCGTTTACTGGTAAACTGGTAAACCTCGTGACGACTTATGACCGACTGCTATCTGTTGTGGAGTTTTCCTCACGTTACTCTGTCCTCTGTGACTGTCTACATCTAAACTAAGCTGCGCGGTGCAGGGAACAACTCTGATTGGCTCATGTAGGCACGTGATCAGAGAGTGGTTTACAGAGCTTTGGAAAAAAGAAAAACTTTGATACAGAGCGTTCTATGAACGGAATGAAGCATTTTAAATATCGCTCGATCACGTGAATTTGATCGTGGGAAGCCGTAATCGTGATTGTCATTAAAATCTGATTAATTGTGCAGATTGTGCAAATGATTTGCCCCCTCGCAATTTTTACTTTGCCCCCTTAGTCATTTTAGGTCTGTTAGATCCGGATTTTCTGTGATCCTGTTGCCTACAAAGACATTCAAGTGGCAGGATGTGGAATGAAGCAATCTGAGGACAGTGGTTGAATCAGACCAAAGGGTGATTTTCTCCACCTTCAAGGTCAGTTGGTCTGAGCAGCTTCACGAGCTGAGCCCCAGTTAGCGCTGCAACAGATCTAATCAGGAAAATAATCACATTCTGTTGCCCAAGACAAATTTCCCACAATGTGGGACAATACATTTTATCTTGAATTAAAGCCAAGGGTATCTGTTTCACAGCGCTAGCTCAGTCCCAGTGTTGACTCGTGTTTTTGCTTTGTCATGCGACAGCCAAAACTCTAGTTTTTCTGAGCATGCCTCAGGTAGTAGATGGCTAATGGCTTCTGCCCTGTTGCTAGCCCATTGACGGACCTCATATCTTCCTGATGGAAGAAGCTGCTGTAGCTTGTTGACCAACTGCTGGGCCTATTCAACTAAGGGAACACTCAGTAAGCATTTGTCCACGTAGAAGCACAGTTTGATTGAGAATCTTACATCCTCTCTAGGTTCAATGTGCAGGAAAACATGGTGGTGAAGGGCAAACGAGGCACAACATGGACACCAAGTATTCCCAAAGGGAAGTATCTGCCACTCATAGATTTCAGGGGGTTCATCTGTTTCCATATTGTGCCAAAGAAACCTGAGGAGGGGTTTGTCTTCAGGTAGGAGGCACACCTGATGAAACATGGCCTTTCTGTCACCACTGATTGGGACACTGTGTCCCCTGAAGTGCAGCAACACACTAACAATTGAGGGACTCAAGGCAGGACCAAGCAACGGCGACTCATTGAGGTTAAGTGCCTTGTAGTGAAAGAAGCTAGTTAAATACTACCCTATTTTTCCATTGTGCTGGACCATGTAGTGAGGTATGCACCAGCTTTCCTCGCTCTGAGAGGCAGCTTGCAGTTTGACTACAACACCAGAGGTTTCCAATTTATTCTCTGCAATGTAACCAGCAGCCCTTTCGGGATATTTAGCAAGGTGTTTCTCAGTACTCCTGAGGCTTTGCAATACTACTCTTTAAAAGGCCTTGAATAAGGCAATATCCTTTCTCCTTAGCAGTGGTGTGGTATACATTTGCACCCCTTTTATGGTCACTCCCTCAGTCCTGGTTTAATGTAGGTCTATTGCTGCCTTCTCTTCCTTTGACCTTGTCACCTCCTTTTAACTTTTATAAGGCAGAGTGTCAACTTGCCAAACCTTCCCACCATTTTTCTGCAACTCAACTGACAAGGTGCCGAGAGATGTAAAGAGGCATTATTGAGACAGTAATTGTGCCGCAAGCATCTTTGCTGGCCCTTGAAGTGTTCCTCCCAGCCGTGTTCTGACGGCCGCCGGCCCTCCTGGTGGTCCTAAGCTGCACATGCTGTATGAAAGGAAGAGTTAACACCTGTGGGGGTGGGCTCTGCAGGCTGAGATAAGCTATAGTCTCTCCCCGACTCCCCGGTTGCAGGGCGAAGTCCACACTGTGGCAAGCGAGCAGCTGACGCTGTTTTCCAAGGTCGATGGTAAGCTGAATTATTGGATTAATGGGTTTGGTAATTCAGCCCCCCCCCCTAGCTCCTACAGGCTTTTGCTCAACAATAGGGTGAGTATCAGGTGCTCTAGTCTCATCAGGGGTAAGGGCCATTTCATCAAAGGTAAATCCCATCCTGTCGGACTTAATGGTTTAGAGGAACGGAATGACTTGGTGGACAATGCTGATGGTTTACTTAGGTGGTCCTCTTATAGATTTGTTGCATACTGTGCTGTGTGCAGATAACTAGGAGTTATAATGGCTTGTCTGTGGCCGACAAAACGTTACGTGTTGATTCTGGTTAGGCCCCACTGTATGTGAAACTAGGCTTCATCCTGAGATCCAGGGAAAGCTTCACTTCTGGCTCGAAGGACCAATTATTGAATAGGTATTCACTTAGAACTGTATAGGTGATGGTTACATATAGGGATGTACTGGGGAAATAAATAACACAAATTGCCCCGTTAAGTTGCAATAAAAACAGACATCCATGTCATTTACATAGCATAATGTCAACATTGTCCAAATACTATAACTAGAAAGGTACAGCTAGCTAGAATTAGCATAAGGAAACCCAATGGTGATTAGATTAGCTCTGCATTAACAAGTCTCACCAAAACACAGTGAAAGACTCAAGTAATGTCCAGATTAGAAAAACAATTATTGATTTTACTCAGTTCATCAGAGACACAACTTAAACCATTTGAATGCAGTAAAGTCCACTTCACACTCTGTTATTCCGACGTCTCTCTTCTAACCCTGCCTCTTAATTACCGACTGCACCACTTTGTGCTCAACAGCGCAGTTGCATTATTTCATCACAAGAGGTCCCTAATATGTCAATCAACAGCCTTTCCAACCGTTTCCCAAGGCTGAAAAGGAAAACAAGTAGTGCAGATGTAACCTAAGTAACTGACTGAAAAACCAGTATGTCTATTACAATCACAATCCAGGTGATAAGATACAGTTCCACAACATTTCTCTGTGTTTCCTGCAGATGTTGAGCAGCTGTTGGTGGTTAAAGAAGAGGTTCCCCCTGAGCAGCAGGAGTGTAGCTCCAGTGTGGACCAGCAGGAGCCAGAGCCCCCCCCACACATTAAAGAGGAACAGGAGGAACTGTGGAGCAGTCAGGAGGGAGAGCAGCTTCAAGGGCTGGAGCTGCTCTCCCTCCTGACTGCTCCACAGTTCCTCCTGTGGAGCAGTCAGGAGGGAGAGCAGCTCCAGGAGGGAGAGCAGCTTCAAGGGCTGGAGGAGGCTGATATCACCAAGTTCCCATTCACTCCTGTCCCTGTGAAGAGTGAAGATGATGAAGAGGAAGCTCAGTCCTCACAGCTTCATCAGAGACCAACTCAACACATGGAAACAGAAGCTGATGGAGAGGACTGTGGAGGACCAGAACCAGCCAGGAACTCACATCCACTTTTACAACCAGAGACTGAAGACCAGACTGGAGACTCTTCTGATCCTGAGACTGATGACAGTGCTGATTGGAAGGAGACCAGAGAACCTCAGTCAGCTTTAAACTCTCTGAAACATGATTCAAGACATAAGAAAACATTCAGCTGCTCTGAGTGTGGGAAAAGTTTTTGCTTCAAGACACATCTGAAGAGACACATGATAACTCACACAGGACAGAAGCCTTTCAGCTGCTCAGTCTGTAAGAAATCTTTTACAAAGAGAGGAAGTTTACAGAATCACATGAGAATCCACACAGGAGAGAAGCCTTTCAGCTGCTCTGAGTGTGGTAGAGCTTTCATTGAACGTGGAAACCTGAAGAGACACATGATGACTCACACAGGAGAGAAACCTTTTAGCTGCTCAGTTTGTAAGAAATCTTTTACACAGAGAGGACATTTACGGTCACACATGAGAATCCACACAGGAGAAACACCTTTCAGCTGTTTAGTTTGTAATAAATCTTTTACATTGAATGGATGTTTACAGAAACACATGAGAACTCACACAGGAAAGAAACCGTTCAGCTGCTCTGAGTGTGGTAAAGCTTTCACTGTTAGTGGAACCCTGAAGACACACATGATGACTCATTCTGGAGAAAAACCTTTTAACTGCTCGGTCTGTAAGAAATCTTTGACACACAGTGGAGCTTTAAAGATGCACATGAGAATCCACACAGGAGAAAAACCTTTCAGCTGCTCAGTCTGTAAGAAATCTTTTACACAGAGAGGAAGTTTACAGCAACACATGGCAGTCCACACAGGAGAGAAAAGATTCAGCTGCAGTGTTTGTAACAAAAGATTTTCCCGGCTTTCTCATGTCAAAACACATAAATGTGTTGGTCAGATGGAAACAGAAGCTGATGGAGAGGACTGTGGAGGACCAGAACCAGCCAGGAACTCACATCCACTTTTACAACCAGAGACTGAAGACCAGACTGGAGACTCTTCTGATCCTGAGACTGGTGACATGGAATAACGTTGGTGCCTTTAAGTCCAAGTAAAACTCCTGAAGTATCAAACAAAAATCTTTATGTATCAACATCTAGATAGAAGACATTATATTGTGTGGTAGGAAAAAGTACACTCTTATTTTAAATATTTTATTAGATATTGTTTTGTAATGTCTGTCATATAATCAATTATCAAGAAATCAAACAAATGTAACCACCTGATATTTTATGGGGCCCACACATATATTCACTTCTAAGTAACGTATGTTTAGCAAGATTCACTATTAATCATGTATCAATATGGGAGTTTATTCAATACACATTGGGTTCATGTTTTAATTTTGTGTATCATGTTTAAACACAATTTAGGCCCAGCAGTCTCAGAGAGGAGACTTTTCTCTCTGAGTCAGAGAGACAGGAAGTGCAGGTTGAAAGCTATCTTTAGTTTAAACAAGGGAGATGTGAGGGAGGTAGCATAGGGAAGTTAGCCTAGCAAGGTGTTTCCTGTCAGGGAGAGGAGGAGTTTTCTCTTTGGAGCAAAGCTGAGATGGACATATTATGATCTGTAGAAAACTATAAAAACTCACTTGTGCATTGCCATGTTCCAAGGTAATATGATCAGTGACACCAACATGATTAAGATCTTTTGACATGTATAGTGTCTCCTTTGCCACTAATCAGTCCCTCCAGGATTTCACGATGTTGCGATTGCGCCAATTCACGCGAATTCAACCAATCACCGCGAATTTGGTGCGACTCACAATTTTGACCAATAACCTGAAGTTTCCCGCGACTTCAACCAATCCCAGCAGTCCCACATGCCGTCAGTATGTGACTCTAAGAGCCAATGACCAAGCGGGAGTGAGAACGGCCACGGGTTAATCATTTCCTTGTTTCTGATGAAGACGAGACGTGTGTGACTGACTCTAACATCTCACATTTACCAACAAAACGTACAGCGAAAGACCGTGCAAAACATTTCAGACTGTCCAGACAACCTGTATACATTTTAACATTAATGTATTCTGTAACGTTTTTTTTACTATAAAGTCGCTGAAAGCTGCTGCTGTTTCAATACTGTCGGCTCTCTGCAGCGGGCAGGGCTGCTCAGTTCCCCCCGTGACTGACGCACGCACACACAAACACACACAAACGCACACAATCACACACGGTGGATGCAGGAAAAACCGGAGATGAGACGACACAATGACCTAAATTGAGGACAGCTATGCTGGTTATTGTAAGTGCAATGATAAGTACTTGATCAAACCGTATGAATGTGTGTCCCAGGCCATGATAGGAAATTAACTAACAATGTAAAGATCAACAAGCCACTGACGCATATGTTCAGATTTAATTCATTCAATATATTGATTTGTCTTAAATCCACCAGCCATTTTCATATTTTACCAACATTTGCAGCATCCTGAGCCTTTTTGGTAAGGTTATTAGGAAATCTCAGCCCAGAGTAATTTTATTCTCCCTAAAACAAGTTTCCTTTTTATTTTCAAAGAACTATACTAAAAAAAAACTTTTTTTGCAACATTCACTGTCTCCCGCAACGTCATTGCAGCAAACATACAAAAGACATCGCAACTTTTTACAAAAGCTCCCGTGAAATCAGGCATTTTGGGCTGCAACAATCTCAAAAAAAGGCCGCGAAATCCTGGAGGGACTGACTAATTAGGCCATGGTAAAGGTAATAAAGTAAAGTAAAGAAATATAATCGTTTGATATGACCGGTGTGGTACACCAGGACATGCTGAGTACCCTCCAGGATGAAATAAAGTGAAATCATTTGAAGTCAACCATCTGTTGACTAGCATGTACGTTAGTAGTTATTGTCTGGGTCACAACGACCTAGGTGTACTTAAGAAAAGGAAGATGAGAGGACTGTTAGAAGTTAAAATATCACCAGTTCAGGTCCATCTAAAGATGTAACAAACATGAGGTAACTGTGGGCGTGAATGTGTCCAACTGACACCGTCCAAAACGCTGAATAAGAAGAGAGTTCTATGAAACTTAGATTCAGTTGTCTATTCGAATAACTATCACCGGTGGTCAGTTGATGTGTCCGAGGCAGCTCAGTTTGTTTGTTAAAATGTAAACAATAAATCTGCAATAGGAGTGAATATCAACAGTCTCTGGAGTCTTCATGGAGTCTTTGCATAGAAATAAAATGGATACAAAGGCCATTGGACTGTTTGCCGTGGTCGTGATTTGATGTGTACACAACAAAATGGCGATTGTTAGTTGTCCAGTGACAATAATGAGCCAGTGGGGCTGTAAACTGTGTCGAAGCTCTAAATGCTAAAAGCTAAAAATGAAAAGAAAGTAGAGCTGCCGATAACGTTAGAGCTGTCAGTCTTCATCTGTAATACCATTCACATTTCATTTTTTTTTTTTTTTTAATAATTGAATATTTAATGCTCAAATGCAGCCTGTTAAATAATATGTACTACACTACTCAGACATTGTCAATGCCATTACAAGCATGTGGTTGTTGTTACCCGTTCCAACATTAGTCTGGCCTTGAAGGGGACCCACGTCATGGCGCATTGCAAGCAACTTTGTTTACAGACATTTTCCATCACGAGCACACAGCGACAAACACAAATCAACAGAGAACTCTGGAATGAAACATTATCTAACAAGTGTAGTGAAGTGGCTCTGTTGTAAAGGCGAACGGTGCTCGGTTAGCACAATGACATCATGTTAGAAAGTACGGCCGAAACGATTTGTCATAAACGACGTAACAAACTTCGCTAACTGCATTAATAACTAAGCCAAACGGTGCTGCCACTACTATTTTAGTGATTTATAAGCAACCTGTTAAAACTATTTCCCATCTTTCTTCAGATGTCCAGCTGCAGCCTGTCACTCTCCCCTGTACTAACGTTCCTCTGTACGTAACGTTAGTTTAGACCTCACAATGCCGCTAACTTATTGTTCATAAGACGTGACATGAGTGACACATGCGGGTAGGCTAAGGCGAGAAAAGGGAGATTACCTAACGTTAGCCAACATATTTATTTAAAAAAAGTCACATTCGAATAGTAATTTCAGCATTCTAATAGTATTGCTTTTTTTTACTATTCAAATTATATTCGACTTTCAGTATTCGTTCCAACAGCCCTAATAGAAAGGCCATTGGACTGTTTCCCATGGTCATTTGATGGGTATACAACAAAATGGCGATTTTTGTTGTCACGGTGACAATATGCGTCAGTGGTTGTCGGTACACGATCCGATCTGCCTGCACGATCCGTTCTGCACATGCGCAAGATAATACTGTTTTACCGAGGATACGACCTGCACGATCTGTTCCACGCTAGCCTATGGCTAGCCTCCACCGGGAAGCTAACGTTAGTTTAGCTAACAGCTAATAACGTTAGTTTAGCTAACAGCTAATTCGGCTAACTGCTAGCTGACAGCTAGATTCAGTCTAAAATAACGTTAACTCAAATGTAATGGGAAAAGCAGGCTACAGCTAAATTAAGACTTCACAGTAATAACAATAAAGACAAGTATTGAGTGATTGTATTTTAAATGAGCACAAGTAAAGTAGAGCTGACGTAACAGCTGTTATATATGTTAGGTGTTTGTTATATATGTCAACCTTTATTTTCAAGTTTTATTTTGAGGGTCTTTTAAAGTTATTACATGCTGTCTCAGCTAGCAGTTAGCCGAATTAGCTGTTAGCTAAACTAACGTTAGCTTGCCTGTGGAGGCTAACGGCAGACCGCTACAATCAGCTAGCGGTTAGCCGAATGAGCCGTTAGCTAAACTAACGTTAGCTTGCCTGTGGAGGCTAACGGCAGACCGCTACAATCAGCTAGTGGTTAGCCGAATTAGCTGTTAGCTAAACTAACGTTAGCTTGGCTGTCGACCGGAAGCGTGGAACAGATCGTGCAGTGTCGTAAATCCTCGTACAACCGCGCATGCGCGAACATTTTGCGCATGTGCAGAACGGATCGTGCAGGCAGAACGGATCGTGTACCGACAGGGCCGTAAACTGTGTCGAAGCTTGCTGGGAGGAGAGTCTCCCGACACAGCTCGGCAGACGTTCTCTGAGGGAATAAGGAGGAAGAGTCAGACCCAGCAGCAGTCGGTCAGCGGACCGCTAACGTTACACCCAGCGGCAGTGGGAGCCTATAGCTCCTTGATGCTCGCTCCTCGATGCTCCCTTCTCGGGGCAGAAATAAGAGCTTTGAGACGGCCTTCGCTGAGGAGGGACGGAACAACTTCTGGGTAAGCCGTGGACAGAGGAGTCGAGGAGATAACAAATAAGGAACATGCTGCAGCCACAGTCCCATCCAGCAATGTTACAGGCTGTAAATGTCAAATTTTAAGGAAAATTACTGTAAAGATTTATAAAGAATACGTTTAGGGCATTTCCTCTATAACTGGGACGTTTTAGGAGCGATTGGTGGGATTGCTGTGGACAAAGTACACACGGAGATACACTGGTAAGAGCCAACAAGGTTTAACTATGTATCAGCTAATTTAAATAGCTCATGTTACTGTTTTCTGTTCACTCAGCAATTCTTTTATCTTATTATCAGCCTGCATTAAAATACAACAGGTGCATATTGCTGTTCAGTTAACTACTGTTATTTAAAGATGTGACCATTATTTTTTTATGATTATTCGTGTGACATTGTTACTGTTATATTGCTGTATGAAGACTGCTGTTCATATTGTTAGAAGTTTGAGGAATATGTTACTGCAATTGTTGAGATAATTAGAAAAGGCTGATAAAGTTGCCAAATGTGTTTTAAATGAAGTCAGTTACTAAGGGCAATACGTACAATGCTGTACATTTCTATAGTTGACCAATGCACCTTGAATTAATTTAGTTGATACATTTTTTTTTAATTCTTTAACAGTAAATGATCATGTTTGTTCTGCTTCCATGTGCATTGTAATTGGCGTTCTTAGCACACAATTTGTGTTGTCCAGTAAACTGGGACTATAATTTGGGAGGATTGTAGGCCTACAATTTGAAGAACATATCCTAATTGTACAATCCTCCCAAATTATAGTCTTAGTTCACTGGAAAAGTATCTAGTGTTGTAGGCTACTGTACATTCATGTGACAACAGGGAGAGGACACCTCGATGGATTTTGACCTTATATTTAGCTTGGGGGAAATAACTGATGAACATACTCTGTTACATTCATGTTTACAGTGTGCATGGAATTTATCACTTAATTATCTTTATAGTTTCTAGATTTTAGAGTCCAATTTCTTCAGTGTCTTTATTTTCGATGTCCATATATACAAGGGAGCAAAGCTTATAATATGTAAAGAAGGAAACTTGTCCTCTAAAAATATACATTTATGAACTACTGCTCTTAACTGAAAGCATTCAATGAGTCACTTGTCATTTGCAAAAACAAACAGTTGTACACTTTGCATTAAAAGCGAGCAGTGGAAGTTAATATGACTTAGGAAATTTATATTTTAGCCCATGAGAGAGAGAGAGAGGAACAGAGTGAAAGAGATATTTATGCATCATATTCTAGCGTTATAGAAAATTGATCTTCATGGTAAATTTCCTGACTAACATTATCTTCTGCTTACTTTTAAGGCAAAGAGTACAACTGTTAATATGTGCAAATGATTAGTAGCCTAATCCTTGAATGGTATGATTATGACGGTTTCAGTTCAGAGCAGTGGTCAGTTAATGTATATTTTTAGGCTGCTTACGCATTCAGGCGGTTTGCGTGCGTCTACCTCACTTTCTCTTGCTGTTTAATTACAGCGGCCGTGTTTCTTTTTTTTTTTTAATATATAAAAATAATGTGTTATCATACTTACATAAGAAGCTGCTGCTCACTCTGTAAAGTATGTACAATACGTATTCTCCATTTTAGCATCGGTAAATCTGTTATCGACATCGTGGTCTGTTAAAGAAAGCCATGAACACACATCTATCTGAATTACTTCAGCCTGGCTCGACCTAGTCGCTCCTCCTCAGCCTGGCTCGGCCTTTGTGAAACGCACCAAGCCAGGCTGCTCAGATTAGATTAGGTCAAGCCTCGCTTTATCAGTTATCCTGGATTTATATATTCTGCTTTTGTGAAACAGCCCCCAGAGGTAGGCAGGCGAACACTTAGAAACAAAAGTAATCCAAAACAGGTAAGCAGGCAGAAAACCAGACCACATGGAACTTGAGACGAATAAATCTACGGACGAAAAGACAGCACAGAACATGACTGAAAACCGACACACAGAACAATGATCCCACAACAGACACAGACAGCACAGAGACTAAATACACAAGGTAACGAGCAAACGAGGGACAGGTGACACTAGGACTGGGGAACAGGTGTGAAACACATTAGACAATCACAAGGGCGGGAAAACCAAAAGACAGGAAGTAAAACAAGACAAGACAGAAAACCAAACTACCAAAATAAAACAGGAAACAGAAACATACACAACCATAACAAAGTGAACGTGAACACAGATTAGAGCGAACCTTTCGCCCCGTAGTCATCAAAGTAAATATTGGAGGCGTTCTTCAACAAGCCACATATCTACAGAACATTCTGACGCTAAAATAATTTATTCAAATATAACTTTTCATCCATCCACACAACGTTCATGACACGTTGAAACGAGGCCACACCCCTTTAGGAGACAGGAAGCGTGTACACGTTCATATCATTGACATTGCTTGAAATCTTTACAGAGCAGGGGTCTCCAACTTTTCTTCATCTAAGGGTTACTTTAAAATAACAAAAGTGACCAAGAGCTACTTGCATCACATCACTTACTTTATTTATTTATATGTATTTCCATAACACACCTTTAACATTAGTTACCTCACTTTTAATATCGGGGTAATTTTGTGTCTCAGTTTGTCAACATATCCGAGAGATAATTGTTGGCGACCCACATAAAATTATCAAAGTGTTGTCAATCTGTCATTTCTTAATATGCAACCACACAACCCTATAGCAGAAAACACCGTCAAAATCCCCCCAAAAAAACATTTACCGATCAAGTTACTATTCCATAATTTCCTTAATGAAATAATTTGTATATCAACATAATATAAAAATATACAAATAAGACAAGACAAGTACACATGGAGTGGGATGTAAAGTGCAAAAGGTAATAGTGCAAAGTAAGTAACTAGTGTGTTAGTTACATTTAAGTAACCTATATTTCTGATACAAAAAATTGGAAAACGGGTCAAATTTGACCCGAGGACAACAGGAGGGTTAAGAGGAAGTTCCAGTAAACCATAGAGCTTTTATTGTGAAGGGGAAAGCGGAAGTGGATAAAGTGTAGTATTGACTGTATTGTGGTTGAATAAAGTGTTCCGCCATTGGACGCCCGTGTTTCTTTATTTTATAGTCAGACCTGAGTCTAGGCAACAGAAGAAACCCTCGGTTACATTAGTAAACAAACATCTGCCCGGAAGTTGTTGGTACGACCCGGAATAGCGTCCGTCCCCGGAACTAACGTTAAGTGTTTGTGTGTCACATCGTGGTGAGGACGGCGGAGTAAAAGGCGCCAGTGTTTAGTTTCTTAAGAAGAAAGAAAGGTCCCAAACTGCTGGATGTGGTTATAAAAGCTGGAACAAAGCTACACAGAGCAGGTTGGTTTTCTCTTTTAATGTCGCAGGGAGTCGGTGCTAAAGCTAAGGTTAGCCGCTAGCAGCTAGCTCCTGCTAAGCTAACGTGTTGTTGTATTTCCTGAAACAGGTCGGGGAGAAGAGGAGCAGAGCCGCGAGGAACTTTAAAGGCAGCTATACACCGGGCCGATAATCGGCCGTCTGACAGTCTGGCGAGGTCGGTGACTCGAGTCTGTTCGGTGTGTCCGTGCCGTCGTCTGTCTGAGGGGCCGTCGTCCTTCATTTTGGCCAACCTGACATGTTCAGTTGGAAACAGGGCAGTTGGGATTCACCCAGAAATGGCGAGCGGGATGAGCGTGACTATCGCCTCTCAAAACACGTTTACATCTGAAATATATAGAAGCTATGTGTGTATACACATATATAGATATAGAAGCTGTTTCCATGACTGGAAGAAGTGAATATTTTGTGTATATATATATATATATATATATATATATATATATATATATATATATATATGTGTGTGTTTATTTATGTTTGTTTATGTTTATGTTTATATATATATAGTAAGCAAACTGAAAATCTTTGAGCAACAAAACTAAACGGAAGAAAAAAATGATTTCAAAAACAACAATGTGTCAAAAAACTTCGAAAGGTGCCAAAAATAAGGGAAAAAAGTGACAAAAGTTGGAAACAAGAAATGTTGAAAAAGAGACAAAAACTTACTAGAGAAACAGCTGAAATCTTCCCTAGGGCATTATTAATCCTGCACACAAAGCTCATTAACTGACATAACAAACATAAAATAACAACAACGTCTGTAAGTGTGTGTGTGTGTGTGTGTGTGTGTGTGTGTGTGTGTGTGTGTGTGTGTGTGTCAGCGGCTGTAATTAGTCTTATCTCTCTCAGCTGGACGCCGGAAGCTAAACGGCATCCTGTCTCTTTGATCCTCGTCGATTAACTCCCGTCTGTCTGTTGGACGCTCAGATTACAGCAGCAGCTCTTCTGTGATTGGACGATCAAGCTGATGAACACACACAGCTGGAGGCAGTATCAGAGGAGGACGGATCCAATCCAATAAAATTCAAGTTTTTTTCACCAGGTGGCAAAATAAAATAACTCAGACGCACAGAAAAGACGGGAAGTAGAAGAACTCAAAAAAAATAACAACAAACCTTCAAAATAAAGTAAAGAAAGAAGAAGAAAATAAACAACGTATTCACCTGCTAATGTTAGTTTCTCAGTGGCTGGATGCTTCTGTTTGTTGTTGTATTGCTTGTTTAGTTTTTCTATTTTTTGTAGAGGAATTATCATTTCTTAGTTGTTTTTTCTCTTTAGTACTGTTGAACAAACCATTCGGTTGAAAATCCAAAAACAGCTAACAGCTATATTATTGCACAGAATGTAGTAACCCAAAAACAGTTATATAAAAATATATTAATTTGTGTGAGTGCTTGAAAACATATTGATTTGTATTGATTTGCAAATAGTGTGCTGCAGAGAAAAAGTGATGAGAACTGACAGTTTGGGTAGAGCGGTGCAAGAGGAAGTTGGCCGACAACAAAACTGTTGACTCCCAGCTGCATATTCTGTATGAGGGAAGGGAGATGGACTGTGTATAAAAAAGCCAACTGTTTAAATCTGCATTACTGCTCTAGAAATGTAATCATGCTGAAAACTATGCTGCTAATGTTATTATATTTGCAAATTTGCCAAATTGCCAAATTGAAAATGATAAATGTGTGGATTACTTTGTGACTGCCTGACGGAGTGTGAGGCAGCTGGGGAAAGGTTAGTGTAGAGTTCATGGGTGGAGCGCTGAGTTCCTGTTCTGTTCTTGTGTAACCGTGAACGGCTGTAATGTATAGGATATCTACCATGTCACATGCAAAGCCTTTCTGCACGTGTTATAACGTGTATATGCATTAAAAGATATTACCATATAAGGGCACATGAAGTGGTGAGACAACCCCTGCTGAGACGAGGGGAGTGAACTGGTCAATGCATGTTTAAATAGAGGTAACTCGCCGAGGCACGGGTTCTTTTTTGGGGCATTTTGTACCTGAAGGACTTCCATATCTCAGCATTCATGTTCATTCTGTCAGGCCTCCTACCATCTCAGTGGGGACTGCATTTCCAGCGGATTTTAACCTTTGGTGAATCCGTGTGGAGCGGCCTTAAAACCGTGAGTATTAATGAAAATCATTTGGTTGTGAAGCTCCCCTCGGGCAGTTTTTCTGTATAGGAGGTTAAAACGCCCGTGATTAGGGGACATCTAGGGTGTTAACCAAGCCTCTTGCCTCGCCTCCGGGTTCCCTGACCCGGGCAAGGGCCCTTTAATACGGGCGTGTATGTCTCTCTAAAAAATAAAAAGACAGGGAAGTATCTGAAATAACTCCTTTTAATATAGACCGAAACATCCGCTCCGTTGACAGTAACTGGTGTTAATGTACGGCAGAAGAGGGCATAGTAGACGCGAGGGTTAACGAGGGGAAGGTATAAAAGGAGTTGGCTTTTAAAATACAAAGTGATACGAAGCCTCGATAACTGCCACATCGCTCTTCAGTATAAGGGAAGGATTCTACCTTGCCGCCGGATGTTCTTCTTTTCAACCGATGTCCGTCCCCTTCCTCTGTCTCTGTGTTGGCGTTCTAACCTCTGGTGGATTTGTGAGGACTATGGTTAACTGCTCCTCAGATCTCTGCAGGGTAAATCCAGACAGCTAGCTAGACTATCTGTCCAATCTGAGTTTTCTGTTGCACGACTAAAACTACTTTTGAACATACACATGTTCCACCAAAACAAGTTCCTTCCCGAGACTATTTAGCAGAGGCACCGTGGCTTCGTCCGGAGCTTAGCGCCGCCCAAGATGATTGTGATTGGTTTAGAAAAATGCCAATAAACCAGAGCACGTTTTTCTCCCATCCAGGAATGCTGTGTGGACTAGCCAGACAGGCGAAGCGAGAATAGCTTGTCAGTAGTTGGATGATGCTGTTTGGTTGTTGTATGGCTTGTTTTATTTTGTAGAGGAATTATCATTTTTTTTCTCTTTTGTATAAGGGCTTCCTCTCCAGCACTGAAATAACTTTCTTATTTAAATCCATTGTACGTTGATTTATTTCTTTGTGCAAATAAACTAAATTAAACTAAGCTGCTGTCGTCATGGTCGGTGTTTAAATAGACGTTGATGATGAGAAGGCGGCTGAATGCAGCCGGTGCTCTGTGTCAGCCGTGGCGTGACGAGGCCTCGGGGGGCCGATCAGCCTCTCTGGGGGTCTAATAAGGGAGGATGGAGCCATCAAGGTGATTGATTGATTGATTGATTTGTTTTTTTTCTGTGGAACATATTTTTAGATCAGCCGCGTTACAGGAAGTCCAGTCAGGACTGAAGTGAAGTGAAGTTATTGTGTGTGTGTGTGTGTGTGTGTGTGTGTGTGTGTGTGTATGTAAAATATTGTAGGTCTGCACGATATGAGAGAAATATGAGATAATGTTGAATATCTTGATGACGATATAACTTGTGATATATATAATCAGATGTTAAAGTGTTCTCAGTTCTGCTGCTTTCAGTTTTCTGCTAAAATACAACAAACTGTTAAGTTTAAAACTAATGAAAGGAAATAATTTACAATTTTCTGTTATTGAACTAATTGAACATTGAATTGAATATGAAAGGCAGCACTAAAAAAAGTGTATTTTGCGACGTGTCGCAGCCTTTCATGATGTGTTTTTTGCACCAGTTGATATTGCGATGATGATAAAAAAAAAACGGATGTACTAACTAACGCTTTTGCGCCCACTTCAGGCGTATTTGTTTCGCAACGTGCGCGTAAAAGCATGGCGAGGTATGTACAAACAGTCTGCACTGAGGGAGAGTCAAGGGAACAGTGGGAGTTTCCCATGAAGAGATGGGAGGGGAAGTGTAAAGTGCGCCTAATTATGTATTCCGAGTTATGTACAAAAACCGCCCGTGACAGCGCGCCTCCATCTTGCGGTGAAAATTCTCCACCTCTTAAAAGCAGGTGTAAACCAGGAAGCAGGTTTCCTGGCATACGCCTCCTGGTGAAATGGCAACAGTAATCCGAGCAAGACGAAGACATAGGCCAAGGAGACGAGCTGAAAAGATTTTTGCCACAAGGATCACACTTTTTCAGTTGAGTGAACATGAAATCATTAAGCGTTACAGATTAAGCAGCCATGCAATGGTACAGTTACTGGAAGAAATCAAAGATGACATCGAATCTCCGACCCAGCGTTCACATTCCACTCCAGCAGTTGTTAAACTCCTCGCTATATTAGAAATATTGGCATCAGGATCATTTCAAACAGTCATCAGCAGTGGGAATATCTCAGTCTGCACTCAGCCGTATCATAGCACCAGTACCTAACGCTTTGCTACAGCGCAATTCACGGTATAGTGGGCGGAGAAAGGCGCTGATTACCTGATGAACTGCAGGTTTGGTAAATACGACGTGAGCTGAAGTATCACAGCGTGCGTTTTCTGCGGGTTGGCCATGGCGCTGATAACGCTACATTCACAAATGTACGTACATCTGGCCCACAGTAACATAAAAATGATCTTGTCTTCTATCCGGATATGTGTTGCAAAATATATTCAACTCACATCATATACATCAAATGTAGGTTATCAAACTATTGGCTATAAACATATCTAAATAAATATACATCAATCCATCAGTTTTTCTAATAATCTGTTTAAAAAGTTACAATTACAGTACAGTACAGTAGTTACGGTAGATTAGATTAGATTCAACTTTGTCATTGTGCAGAGTACAAGTACAAAGACAATGAAATGCAGTTTGCGTCCAACCAGAAGTGCAAAATAAACAGAAAAGTGCAATGTGATATACAGGTATAGACAGGACAGGAAATATAGTGCAGTGTAGACAGTAGTAGACAGTTGGTTTACAGATGGTGGTTTAGAGTAATATAAATTAAATATAAATATGTGCAGTGTATTAGCAGTTACCTTATAAGAGCAGAATAAATAAGGCTATGTAATATGAACAATGTATGAACAACATGTACAGATATGTGCAATGTAGTAGCAGTAACGTTATAATAGTAGTAAGAATAATATAGATAGATGCAGTCTATTAACAGAATATATTATAAGAAAAACAGAATAAATATGGATATTCAGTATGAACCATATAGACAGATATGTAAACCAGTAAATCAGGGTTCCTAAATGTAACAAAATATATCCTCATGAAAGATATCCAAAAAAAAAAAAAAAGTGAAAATAGAATAACGAGGCTTTTATTTTGACAGCGGTCCCCCGGAAGTGGTGTTTGTTGTTGTTTCCCCGTGCTGAGCAGCGGGAGCAGTGAGGAGAGAAGCCGTTAGCTGAATCCAGATCAGGGAATCCCAAACAGCGTTTGTTAGTTTGTTGATCAGAGATGGAGCGACACCGGGAACACACGGAGGAGACCGAGCCGAGGGGAGAAGGTTAGTCTGACAATCTAACTGCTCTCATAATCACGCTAAGCTAACGTTAGCCTGCTAGCCGCATGCAGCTAGCTCCTGAAGCTAACGTGTTTTTATATCAGCTGCTAACTTTATCCTCACAGTCCTTCAGCTGCAAGAACAACATCCGCTGTCCTACATTCAGTTCTGGAAGAAGTACTCAGACCCTTTACTGCAGTTAGTTAAGTTAGTTGAGTACTAATAGCAGTGGCATGAAAAGAAAATACTCAAGTAAAGTACAAGTACCTCAACATTTTGTACTGAAGTACAAGTACTGGAGTAAATGTACTTAGTTACATTCCAGCGCTGCCTACATTATAAACATCCAGTCTTGCCAAAAAGTGATTGCAGCTTCTACCTTGTGTTTAAAATGTTATTTCTGCCTCAGAATGACTAGATTTCATTCATGAGGCTTTTATCTGACAGATTATAGCCCACAATTAACTTTAGACCTGGTGAAATACCTTTTTAAAGGGCCAGTACATCCAGTAACACACAGTTTTCTAAGTAAGTTGTTGACTGGTACGTTCCAGACTGAGTCTGACTTAGGGATGTAACTGTATGAATATTTAACCTCACGGTTATAGTGACCAAAATTATCACGGTTTTCGGTATTATCGCGGTATTTTTAAAAGTGTGTTCAATATGTTCAGAAAGCACTGATACACAAGATGAAATAGTTTCAAAAAGTGTAACATTATTACATTTGGCGACTGGCGAGTGTTTCGGACCCTGCACAGTACTGTGAAACAGTAGCCATTTAATTTACTTTGTAAATGTAAGAGAACTTGACTGAAGAAGAATTTTCAACATGCTCGAAATCATCTCCACAATGGAGTTAAGTCTGTTTGTTTTTCAACAGTATTCTGTTACAAAGAAAACAGAAGTGTTATAGCTTTGGCTATTTATTTATTTATTTATTTATTTTACTTGGGTATATTGTTAATAATTTGCATAGTTAATATTGTTCTTTGGTGTTGAGTTTATTAGGGCTGGGACGATTCATCAACGTTATCGATTATGTAAATGCGTCAACTAGGGGTGCAAGATATATCGACTCAATATCGTTATCGCAATATATCGAAAGTGTCGCTAATGCGGCATGTAAATTTAGAAACTAATCCAAACGCCGCAGCAGGCTAAGACATGTGGGTTTACACTGAAGACGCGTCACGCTGAACCATCGCACTTGATGGGATGTCTTTATTGATACATTTCACAAGCTTAGCAAGAAACAGCACTTACTTGAATTGATGCATTTCATAAGCCGTGCAGAGATACCTCAGACGGTGCAGTAACAGGAGACAACGATGGTGACGGTCAACAGAAAGTTTCTCCACGTGCTCACCCTGCAGCAATCATCCAAACACCCCGCTAACCCGCACAGGTGAACACACACACACACGCACTAATACGGACACCACACCCCCGGTGACACCCACAGTAACCAACAACGTCACTATGCGCATGCACATACACAACAGCGCAAAAAGGAGCAAAGATAATAAAAGACTAATCAAACCCAATTTATGGCTCCTACAGTCGCGATAAGTATGCAATATTTAGTTTATTTTGTGGAGCGCTGTGTGGCTTAGTTGTGTTTGATTTAGAGCTTAAACGCTGTAATGATCATCATTTCATTGGCCAGTTACCGTGCCAACTGCACATGTTAGTACACGTCAGCGCACGGGGCCACTACGTGACAAACCCTATGGATCACGTGACGTGTGTGCATATTTCAACAGAGTGACCGTGTAAGTGAAGAAATGGATAGAGACAACAAAACGGAACGGATCATGTTGGACCAGTCCAATATGACAAGTCAGTTGAAATAAACCGTGTGTTGTAAGAAAACTTGTTTAATTTGTTATGAATCTATTTTGATGCGTTTTCCCGTAACTTCTGTAATTTTACATATGTTTAAAAAATATCGAAATGAATATCGATATCGCAATGTCACATTTTGTCAATATGGCGCGACCCTAGCGTCAACACAAATAATTTGCATCGACGCGTCACACGTAGAAATCTAAAAAATAGCATGGCTGCCTCCAGCAACAGTCTTAAAATAACTCTAGAAGCTGTGACCAAGCTAGGGCTGAACGATTTTTGAAAATAATCTAATTGCGATTTTTTTCCCCAAATATTGCGATTTGGTTATTTTTTTAAGCTCTTTGTCTTCTGTATTATTCAACAAAGACAAACAATAAATCATTTTATAGTATGAACAACACACAATTACACACTAGACAGTTAAAAAAGTAAAAATATAGTATATATACACACACACACACAACAGTGTATTTTTTTACAGTGCACAGAGAGGAGCTGCCTCCAGCCCCTCCCCCTCGTGAAGTTGCGTGCTGCCGTGTGTACTTGTTCAGAGAGGCTATCGTTACGTTAGCATGTTGCTGGTGTTCTTGTTCAGAGAGGCTATCGTTACGTTAGCTAGTTGCTGGTGTTCTTGTTCAGAGAGGCTATCGTTACGTTAGCTAGTTGCTGGTGTTCTTGCCGTGGGATTAACTGTACTAATAAAACCGTTGAAACACCGCGGCCACGCTGCTGTGAAAGCTCCCCGAACGTCATTTATCAGTCTGGTTGTTACCCCTCTCAGTGGCAGCTCCTCCACTCATATCTTTATAATGGAGCTAACCGCTAACCGGAGCTAACCGCTAATCAGAGCTAGCTAACCGAGCCTTCAGTTCTGCGTGTCTGTATCCATTAACTGCACGTATGGAGCAACAGCGCTGTATGGATTCCTCACAAGTTCAACAACACGTTGAGAAAAAGGCTTGCACGTGGTCTTCTAAAGCAGTGGTTCCCAACCTGGGGTCCGGGGACCCCTAAGGGGGGCGGCAAAGATCACAGGGGGGGGCGCGCAAGTCTTTATCTGGTTTGAGGTTGAGGTACAAAAAAAAAATATTTGCACATGGAATTATGATAATACACTAGAATATATAATGTATACAAAAGTCTGTATAAAAACTATATATTGTTGTATTTGTTCTCGTTTAAACTTGTAGGCAGGCTACTTAGTAGGCCAAACCTCCGGGACCTCTTAACCTGGGACCCTGCTGTCATCAGGTCAGCTGATAGCTGCTATCATTCTCATTTTTCCTGCCGCCACGGCATCGCTATTTTATGAATGAAACATGGCGGAGAAACGTAAAAGTGCTGATAACTCCTCTGTATCAAAAAAGAAAGTAAGGGACAGTTACCTCAACTTCGGTTTGGGAGGGGGGGCTCAGCTTTTCTTAGACATAAGTAGGGGGGGCACCAAGGAAAAAAGGTTGGGAACCACTGTTCTAAAGTGTGGGAGTATTTTACTCTTAATGCCAACAACAACAACAACGTGGTAGTCTGTAGACTTTGTAAAATGCAGTTGGCATATCACACTAGCACGACGGCGATGCAAGAACACCTGAAGAGGAGACTCCCCGGATCCCTGAGTCAGGATAACAGCAGCAGAACACCGTCAATTCTGCTCACCTTTTTGTCCCTTTCCCTCCCAAGTAGGGCTGAACGATTTTTGAAAATAATCTAATTGCGATTTTTTCCCCAAATATTGCGAATTCGATTATTTTTTTAAGCTCTTTGTCTTCTGTATTATTCAACAAAGAATAATATAATAATGTATAGTATGAACACACAATTACACACTAGACAGTTAAATAAATAAAAATATAGTATATATACACACACACACACACACACAATTTTTTACAGTGCACAGAGAGGAGCTGCCTCCAGCCCCTCCCCCTCGTGAAGTTGCGTGCTGCCGTGTGCACTTGTTCAGAGAGGCTATCGTTACGTTAGCATGTTGCTGGTGTTCTTGTTCAGAGAGGCTATCGTTACGTTAGCTAGTTGCTGGTGTTCTTGTTCAGAGAGGCTATCGTTACGTTAGCATGTTGCTGGTGTTCTTGCCGTGGGATTAACTGTACTAATAAAACTGTTGAAACCCCGCGGCCACGCTGCTGTGAAAGCTCCCCGAACGTCATTTATCAGTCTGGTTGTTACCCCTCTCAGTGGCAGCTCCTCCACTCATATCTTTATAACGGAGCTAACCGCTAACCGGAGCTAACCGCTAATCGTTGCTAACCGAGCCTTCAGTTCTGCGTGCCTGTATCCATTAACTGCATGTATGGACTCAAGCCCGAATAAAACCCTTCATTTTATTAAAATGGCTGTAAAAGTTTTAAACTACAACTCAGAGTTGTTTGAATGACAGAAATCAGCTCAAGGTACGGCGTAGCGTTAGCGTGCTAGTTGATGCTTTCTCTGCGGAGTGCAGACTGATTTGCTCTCGTGAGTCATGTGACCAAATCGCAGCCTTTGCGATTAGGAAATCGCGTTTTAACATATCGCGATATTATCGCAAATGCAATTAATCGTTCAGCCCTACTCCCAAGTAGAGTTTAGATTCTCTGCCCGAGCCAGAACTTGACCCACGAGCCGGGTTGGAGCCGATATTTCCCGGCCCTTTATCAAGAAGCATTTGTTATTTTTTAATCATTACTTTATTAGCCTAATTGGGTGGGGGGAAAGCTTCTCCAGCTTCTCCTGTAGCTCTGGGTATATGTCCTGACTGACTTGAGTGTGAGGTAAACTGTGCTAAAATCGTGTCTCCTCCATCTGTAGCGCAGTCTTCGATAATTGCGCAACCAGGCCAGATTGTTTCAGATATCTCACGAGCCCTTTATAACGGTCCACGTATTAAAAAATGAACGGGTTTAAATCGGGCTCAGGCTCATAATTCCAGTTAATGTGTTGGGCCGGGCTTGGATATTAAACAAGAGCTTATTCATTATTTTACGTACTACTGTTAAAAAAGGCAAATACAGGCTACTCTTTTTTTGCACTTGCTCTGTTTACTTTAAGTTTTTATTTTTGTATTCCTCCTGAAAGTGACTTTATTTTGTTGTTGGATTGATAGCCTACATCTGGCTTCAGGTTGCACTACAAATTAATTTTACTTGAACAGTGCAGTGTTAAACAGTTTTTAATAAATAGAGATTTGAACCTTATTGAAATTTGTTTTGTGTAAATTGTTTTTCTCAATCAAATTTGTATTGACTTCTTAATAGCAGAGTATATAATGACAGGGTTGGTCATACTGTCGGTACACGATCCGTTCTGCCTGCACGATCCGTTCTGCACATGCGCAAGATAATACTGTTTTACCGAGGATACGACCTGCACGATCTGTTCCACGCTAGCCTATGGCTAGCCTCCACCGGGAAGCTAACGTTAGTTCAGCTAACAGCTAATTCGGCTAACCGCTAGCTGACAGCTAGATTCAGTCTAAAATAACGTTAACTCAAACGTAATGGGAAAAGCAGGCTACAGCTAAATTAAGACTTCACAGTAATAACAATAAAGACAAGTATTGAGTGATTGTATTTTAAATGAGCACAAGTAAAGTAGAACTGGCGTAACAGCTGTTATATATGTTAGGTGTTTGTTATATATGTCAACGTTTATTCTCAAGTTTTATTTTGAGGGTCTTTTAAAGTTATTACATGCTGTCTCAGCTAGCAGTTAGCCGAATTATCTGTTAGCCAAACTAACGTTAGCTTGCCTGTGGAGGCTAACGGCAGACCGCTACAATCAGCTAGCGGTTAGCCGAATGAGCCGTTAGCCAAACTAACGTTAGCTTGCCTGTGGAGGCTAACGGCAGACCGCTACAATCAGCTAGCGGTTAGCCGAATGAGCCGTTAGCTAAACTAACGTTAGCTTGCCTGTGGAGGCTAACGGCAGACCGCTACAATCAGCTAGCGGTTAGCCGAATTAGCTGTTAGCTAAACTAACGTTAGCTTGGCTGTCGACCGGAAGCGTGGAACAGATCGTGCAGTGTCGTAAATCCTCGTACAACCGCGCATGCGCGAACATTTTGCGCATGTGCAGAACGGATCGTGCAGGCAGAACGGATCGTGTACCGACACATACATTTCGGAATCTTGGCAACAACATACAACATGTCACAGTGGAAAAATAAAACTTGAAAAATAAAGTTAGAAACATAAGGGGGAAATCCAGTCTACAGAAGGATGAAGAAGCTATGCTGTATTTAGTCTCTGCTTTCTTAGGTTGAGTTTTCATTAGCCCTTGTGTAGGTCCAAAAAAGATCCCAAGAGGTCGTCCCATCCTCCTCGTTAACCGACAGTTTGTGAAGCATAGACTCAGAAGATGCTGTCTCCACCATTGCATGTCCAGTCCTTCAGAATAGGAGATACCGCAGTTCTCCAGTGTCTTAAAATAACTCTAGAAGCTGTGACCAAGCCAGGGCTGAACGATTTTTGAAAATAATCTAATTGCGATTTTTTTTTCCCCCCAAATATTGCGATTCGATTATTTTTTTAAGCTCTTTGTCTTCTGTATTATTCAACAAAGACAAACAATAAATCATTTTATAGTATCAACAACACACAATTACACACTAGACAGGTAAAAAAGTAAAAATATAGTATATATATACACACACACACAACAGTGTATTTTTTTTTTTACAGTGCACAGAGAGGCGCTGCCTCCAGCCCCTCCCCCTCGTGAAGTTGCGTGCTGCCGTGTGCACTTGTTCAGAGAGGCTATCGTTACGTTAGCATGTTGCTGGTGTTCTTGTTCAGAGAGGCTATCGTTACGTTAGCATGTTGCTGGTGTTCTTGTTCAGAGAGGCTATCGTTACGTTAGCATGTTGCTGGTGTTCTTGCCGTGGGATTAACTGTACTAATAAAACCGTTGAAACACCGCGGCCACGCTGCTGTGAAAGCTCCCCGAACGTCATTTATCAGAGTCTGGTTGTTACCCCTCTCAGTGGCAGCTTCTCCACTCCATATCTTTATAACGGAGCTAACCGCTAACCGGAGCTAACCGCTAATCAGAGCTAATCGTTGCCAACCGAGCCTTCAGTTCTGCGTGTCTGTATCCATTAACTGCACGTATGGACTCGAACCAGAATAAAACCCTTCATTTTATTAAAATGGCTGTAAAAGTTTTAAACTACAACTCAGAGTTGTTTGAATGACAGAAATCAGCTCAAGGTACGGCGTAGCGTTAGCGTGCTAGTTGATGCTTTCTCTGCGGAGTGCAGACTGATTTGCTCTCGCGAGTCACGTGACCAAATCGCAGCCTTTGCGATTAGTAAATCACGTTTTAACATATCGCGATATTATCGCAAATGCAATTAATCGTTCAGCCCTAGACCAAGCCCACCATAACGACAGAAAATATTTTTGATATATTCGGTATTTGTGATCTGTCCCCTAGTAAACATACGGCAGGAGTCAGGGGAATCACTGAACCGGACCAGTTACTCAGGAAGTCCACAACTTTGACCCAAATTGACTCACTAATGCACATTCCCATACACAGTGAAGAAAAGTTCCTACCTCTGTTTTACACTTCCAACATATTATCATTCACCAATTTCATTCTATATAATCTCACAGGGGTATGAGAATATCTATGCATGATCTTATATTGTGTGAACTTCCCTCTTGCTTCCCTTACATACTTTCCACAGTCTGCTAGCACCCCCAACCATTTCTCCTGTGTAAAGTTTATTCGCAGGTCTCTCTGCCATAACAATTTCACATTAGAGGACTCACCGCTTACTGAATAGTTTGTTAGGAGTGAGGCCGTGCAGCGTTCCTGTGGTGCATTCAGATATTCCAAAATATCATTTTCTGAACATTTACCAAATCATGATTTTACACAGTCCCTGATTTGCAAGTATTTCCAAAAATGTTGTTTGCCTTCGAGTTTAAATTGACGTGATAATTCCTCATAAGGCATGAATTGTCCATTTTTGTACCGGTAATGCCACTGCCTCCAATACACTGATGTTTTACCAATATGTATGGCAGGATTAAACCACAATGGAGCATATATCTGTACATATTGCGACAACTTTTACATTTTGTTTACCTTTGCCCACCCTTCCTTAGAGTACACAATAATTGGGTTTGTTGTTTTACTTCGTTGAGACAGTTGCTCCTTTGGACTAAATGGTAAACGTAACTCATTCTCAATCTCCATCCAATCTAGCTTGTTGTCTGTCATTTTCCAATATTTGGCTATTTAGCCATTTCAAAAGATATCCCATATAACCTTGGATCTGGTAAACCTAATCCCCCTTTCTCCTTGGGGGTGCAGAGTTTACTTAGTTTAATCCTTGCTCTTTTCCCATCCCATAAAAACTGTTTTAACTATATCATCATACTTCTTAAAAATGGCAGGCGGTATCATGATTGGCAGTATCATTACTAAATAGTTAAATTGAGAAGCTACTATCATTTTAATAATATTGACTTTTCCCCACACAGTAAGTTTTATCTTTTGCCACTTCTCCGAATTTGTTTTCACTTTTTGCAACACCAGGTTAAAGTTTAACGAGGGCATCTCTCCTAGGGCTTGAGGTCTGAGTTTAATTCCAAGATACTTCATGCCTTGAGGTACCCACTTAATTTGTTATATATACAACATATAACAAATAACAGGACTTGTGTCCTTACATGAAGTCTTTCTTAATGGTCTTGTCGTTTATCTGTTTTTTTGCCAATGTACAGTATATGCATAATGAGAAGTTAAGTTTTTCCACCATGTAATGGTGGCATGTGGAAGTCATAGGCATAGCTTCGGATTTATTCCAATTAATTATGTATCCTGACAGTTTAGAGTAGGACTGAATAGTATCCATCAAATGTGGCAAAGATGCCTCAGGGTCTGTCACTACAGCTAAAATATCATCAGCATATAGCAACAGTTTATGTTCCTGTCCCCCACCCTCTACTCCCTTAATTAGAGGTTGACCGATATGGTTTTTCTCTTGCCGATGCCGATCTTTAGAAATCAGGGTCAGCCGATTTATTTTGGCCGATATTTGGCCGATATGTGCTTGTTTTTAAACCTCTATTTGAAAGATAAAATGTAACACTAATATACACAACATTTCTCAACAAAAAAATGTATTGAACACTTCACCAATCTACACTTGTATACTTCAATTAAAAATGTAATGTAAAAACATACTGTATATTGTATAAATAACGTATGAAACGAAACAGGTAAGAAGAAAATAAACTTTGTCAAACTTTTAAATGAAAAAAATAAAGTTTAGTGCACTTAGCAGCATTTATTAAACTTCTGAGAATACAAATCTGCTTCACAGAAAGTGACGTTCTCATTAATCTCAACACTATTTCCTGCTAACTCCTGTTGAATCCCATCAGACTAGGGCTCTCTAAAGTCAGTTCTTGTTCACCTTGCTTGTTAGATCATTGTTCATTTGTTGAAGTGTTTTCTCTGTGTTTTGGGGACCCTACTGTTAGCCTAGCTACATGTCCTGTTGACCTCATCAGGATCTTATCTCAGCACATTTCTGTCATTCAAACAACTCTGAGTTGTAATTTAAAACTCGTCCAGCCAGTTTAATAAAATTAAGGGTTTTATTCGTGCTCGAGTCCATAGATGCAGTTAATGGATACAGCCACGGAGAACTGAAGGCTCTGTTCGCAACGATTAGCTCCGTTAGCGGTTAGCTCCGTTAGCGGTTAGCTAGCTCCAGTTAGCTCCGTTATAGGAGTGGATGAGACTGCCACGGACAGGGGTAACACCCAGACTCTGATAAATGACATTCGGGGAGCTTCCACAGCGGTGTGGCCGCGGTGTTTTGTACGGTTTTATTAGTACAGTTAATCCCAAGGTAAGAACACCAGCAACATGCTACTGCTAACGGTAGTGTCTGAGCCTGAAGTGGCTGCGCGAGACACACGGCAAGACTTCACAAGGGGAGGGGCTGGAGGCAGCTGGTCTGGGCGCGCTGTAAAAAATGTCGCCTATTCATGTTTTTAACACTAGGCTGCCCGCAGATGCGCCTGCCTATTAATCGGCTTGATATACTGGGATATTGGCCGATGCCGATTATGTTAAAAAAGGCCAAAAATCGGTCGACCTCTACCCTTAATTCTCCCATTATTTCTGATACTAACAGCCAGTGTTTCTAGACAAATTATAAACAATAGCGGGCTCAAAGAGCAGCCTTGGCGAGTGCCTCTAGACAGGCTGAAAAAAGGGTGATATACAGTGCTGCTCACAGTATAGGAACCCCTGCTAAAGTTGACTAAAAAGAGGTATAAAAAAATCATCTTTTGGAAATTGATCTAATTTAACATAGGGGTATCTATACTTATGCCCCCTGTATTTTAAGGAAGAACATTTATTTATTTACGATATATTATTCATTCACAAAGAAAATTGGTGTTCTCAAAGGTTGTATTTTTCCTATTTTTTTCAATTAAGGCATTAAGATCAATTTCCAAAAGATGATTTTTGTATTCCTCTTTTTAGTCAACTTTAGCATGGGTTCCTATACTCATGAGCAGCACTGTAACTCCATTGGTAATTACTGCTGCTTTTGGTTCTTTATATAACCCATTGAGAGAAATAGGGGCCGAACCCAAAATGTGACAAAGCGGAAAAGAGAGAGCTCCATTCCACCTAAGGGTGCTCCGATCAGGATTTTTGGGGCCGATCACCGACCACCGGTTGCTGTGAGCAGTATCGACCGGTCCGGTCTCTGAAAACTAGCTACTCGACTATGCGTGGTCAAAGTCCCGGCTGTGAACGGTTTCATTTCCTGTAAGTTCTTCACAATAAAAGTCCTCCGTTATTTTGGTATTTGAATGTTTTTATTTTGAAGCAGGAAAATCCAGATATGTTAGGGATTCATTAGCAGTAACGTAACGCGATTCCTATAAGCATTGTGCATTGTTACTTAGCAACAGCATTCTTTGACAAAAACTGTCCAATCCGTTACAAGGATACAAGGCTAATTTCCCACCCTGGTTCCGAGGCACTTTTTTTTGACCAACTCGGGGAGACTGATCAGTCCAACTGCTTTTTCTGCCAACGGTCAGACGTCTGGTTGGTGTGTAACTTAGCTGCGTATAGAACATTTTCTCACGAGTAGTGCGTCATCTGATCGGCCTTTATGGAGACCACCAATCAAACTATTTAAAGCCTTTATCGGCCGATAACGATCGGTTCCCGATCAACCGGAGCACCCTTAATTCCACCTCATCAAAGGCCTTTTTGGCATCTAGGGAAATAGCAGCTATAGGCACATTTTTGGACTGGGCAAGCCACATTAGATGTATTAATTTGCTCATGTTTGATGAGGATCTGTTCTTCATGAAGCCTGCTTGGTTGGGATGTATAATATTGGGTAAAACTTGTTGAAGTCGTAGAGTCAGCACTTTTGTCAGTATTTTAAGGTCCAGATTAAGCAGGCTAATAGGTCTGAAATTAGATGGGTCTGTTATGTCTCTGTCTTTCTTTGGAATCAAATGCCTCCTGATACACCTTCACCAAAACTGGGGCAAGAATGTCTATGTACTCTTTATAATATTCCACAGGAAATCTGTCATAACCTGGTGATTTCCCAGTGTCCATTAATGACACAGCTTTCCTTATTTCTGCTACAGTTATAGGCGACTAACTTCCTTGTGTGATCAGGGTTAAGTTTAGGCATATTAATGTTAGAGAAGAATGAATTTATTTGGTTGTCATCGCAAGATACCGAGGATATATATAGAGTATATAAGATACTATATGATATATAGTTTCCTGTAATGTTGAAATGTCTCATTTATATCTTTTGTTGAGGTTACTAATTTATCTCCAAGTTTGATTGCTGACATTATATTTGAGGAGTCTTTTTCTTTCACTTTTTATATTGATATATATATATATAGAAGATGTAGATATATTTTCCCAGTTTTTTCCCCACCTTCATAAAAAAGTGTTTTTAATCTGCATAAGGAGTATTCTACTTTTTTGTTGAAGATTTCATGCAGCTGAAACTTAAGCTTACATTGTGGTTCTGAAAAGTGTTCCGCTAAATCATTTTCCTTTAATTTAATTTCACCTTCTAATTCCTTGATTCTGTTGAGGCTCTCTTTTTTCTTTTGAGCCGAACGGGCTATTAATTTCCCTCTATATATATATATATATGCTTTAGAGGCCTCCCAAACTGTTGCAATTTCCTTAGTGCTGCCAGTGTTTAATTCAAAAAAAGATTTTAAATCCTCTCCCAACAATGTCCTAAAGCCTTTGTCCTGTAATAATGATGTATTCATTCTCCATCTAGTCCTCTTACCCATGTCCAATTCTGTGTTTATACATAATTCCACCACTGCATGATCTGTGATAGCAATAGTTCTGCAACTACACTGTTTACTAAAGGGCTTGCAATTAAGAAAAAGTCAATTCTGGAGCGTGACTTATGACAATGGGGAAAAAAACGTGTACTCCCTCTCCCTAGGGTTGGTAAGCCTCCAGACATCCACAAGCGCCATGTCATCTTTTAACATATGAATTGCTTCCCTATCTTTAGTCATCAGTGGACCTTTAAACTGACTTTTGTCTAAAATAGGGTCTTGTGCCAGTATTATTTGCCCATCCATTTCCCCTAGAACCCTATTCACTTCATGAAAGAAGTGTGGGTCTTCCTTATTAGGTGCATAAATATTACATAATATCACCTGCATACCCTTTATTAGTGCCTGCACACATATCATTATTCCCTCTGTATCTTTAACCTCTTTAAGCAACACAAAATGTATCCTCCTGTTAACCAAAATCATAACTCTTCACCTGTATGTCTATGCCTTCTGTGTTATCATTCTTTAAAACCCTGTACTCTGACAAAATATGAACACTAACATAATAATGCGCCAAAGAAAAACAACAACCAAAAACAAAAACTTAAATTCTGACAGAAAAAAGTCTGACAGTCCTGTAGCTGACATGTGCAGCTTTAAAATGAAAAACTAAAATATAACCTTATCTGATCCGTAGGTTACCGCTCCTCCCGCCTCTAATCCTCTGTCTCTGTTTACTAGACGGATCTCTCCTCTGACGTCTGTCTTCACAACATGTATGTGGCTCCTCCACATAGACATGAATATCCACTCATCTCTTTGTCGGATGTTTAGTCGTTACCCTGGTCATTGTCATTAATAAATGTATCCACCTCTGTTGCCATAGGGAAAGCCAGCGTGTACTTCACCTCCCGCTCCTGCAGTTTACGCTTCACAGAGGTAAAGGTTTTCCTCTTCTCCGCCAACTCTTTTGTCATATCGGGGAATACAGATAGTCGGCATTCTTCGACTAGGAAACCCCGTTTTTCTTTAGCTGCCGTTATCACTTCGTCCCTCGTTGGCTGTCTCAGGAACCGTATCAGCACCGGTCGTGGAGGCCGCTCCAGGTCCGGCATCGGTGCGAGCAACTGGTGTGCTCTCTCAATCTCAAACTTGGCATCAGCCCGGAGCCCCAGCCCCTCCGTCAAAATTTTGTGAACACAGCCCAACAATGTCCCATTGGTCCCAAAAGTCTCTTTCAGGCCTATGAGCCTCACGTTGTTCCTTTTGCTGTGATTTTCCAGGGCTTGAATGCGGTCCCACATTGCATCCATTAGCTTATTTCTCTTGTCTCCATCAGTGTGTAGCCGCTCTGAGGTCTCCACTAGGCGCTCAATATGCGTCAGTGCCCTTAGCGGAGTATTAAATGCCGTTTTCCATTCGTTCCCCTTCCGGATCCGCACAAGATGGTAAGCATTGCGAAGGTCTAAATTCGTAAAAATTGCGAACCGGGAGAGGGACTCAAACACTGAATCCATGAGGGAAGTGGGTATTTGTTCTTTACTGTGATGGAGTTGAGCCCCCAGTAGTCGATATAAGGGCGGAGGGATTTATCTTTCTTGGAGACAAAGAAAAACCGGCACCTAGTGGGGACGAGGAGGGGCGAATAACGCCAGCAGCCAGGGAATCTTTAATATACTGCTTCATAGCCTCTCTCTCTGGACGGGACAGATTAAACAGACGGCTAGACGGGAGCGGGGCGTCCTGGAGGAGGGATATGGAGCAGTTGTAAGGGCGGTGGGGGGGGTAAGGACAGGGCCTGATCCTTACTAAAAACGGTGGCAAGGTCATGGTACTCAGAGGGGATGAGTCAAATCAGGAGGAACAGGAGGAGTATGAATTTGAGTGGACTTACCAGGGGCTCGAGCGGATAACAGTGAGTACTCCAATTTCTGATCTTTCCAAGTCCACGTTGGGGTTGTGAAGAATGAGCCAGGGGAGGCCAAGGACAACAGGGTTAGCAGGGGAGGTGATGAGGTGGAATGACATAGACTCATAGTGATTACCGGAGGTGAGGAGACGGAGCTGGGGAGTGCAATGGGTAACTGTGGTAAGGGGCTGACCACTAAGGCCGGTGGCGTGAAGGGGAGTGTCGAGGGGAATCTGAGGAATGGAGAGCTGCCGGGCAATTTCACTGTCCAAAAAGTTTTCGTCTGCACCGGAGTCTACTAAAGCCCCAAGGGGAAGTGTCACCTCCTGCCAGGACAAAGAGACCTCCAACAGGAGGCGAGGGTTGGGAGAAGTTCGGCTCGCCAGAGCTCCCATTGCTACTGACGAGCCAAATCTTTTGGGCGCACGGGACAGGCGGAGATCTAGTGACCGGGTTTACCACAGTAAATGCACACTCCGGCAAGACGGCGGCGCTCCCGTTCCTCAAGGGGGAGGCGAGCGTGACCTAATTGCATGGGTTCAGGTGGGGGTGGAACGGGAGGCGCCGGAGGCGCCGCCGAGCGTGACAGGGACGGAGTGAAGCAGAGGCCCACGAAGGCGGAGTGCAGGACCAAGAGGAGGAGGAGCCGCGGGACCCGTGCTCTCTCTCTCCCGGAGGCGGCTGTCCAGGTCGATGGCTGACTCGACAAGCTCATCGAGACTCTCCGGCTCGTCCCTGGCGGCCAATAGATCTTTCATGCGCTCACTGAGCCCAGCCAGGAACGCGCAATGGAGAGCCGGACTGTTCCAGCCCAAACGAGCGGCCAGAATGCAGAAATCAACCGAATACTCTGCAACATTGTGATCTCCCTGCCGGAGGGACATGAGCCGGGCAGCTGTCTCCACTCCCCGAACCGGCCGATCGAAAACCCTCTTCATCTCCTCCACAAAGGAGGAGTACGAGGAGAGGAGATGAGGCTGCCCCTCACTCACCGAGGTGAACCAGGCGAGAGCTCGATCGCGGAGTAAACCGGCGACAAAACACACTCTGGCGTCGTCGGAGTGGAAGATTGCTGGCTGCTTCCTAAAAACCAGGGCACACTGCACGAGAAACGCCTCACAGGTTCCCAACACGCCGGAGAATTTTTCTGGGAGGAAAACTGGGGATCCGAGGGGCGGAGAGGCAGCAGGGAGCAGAGCTGGATCTGAAGCGGGAGTGAGAGGCGGGGAAACAGACTGAGAGGGATGGGAATTGGGCGGGCTGTGGGGACGGGGCTGATCACCGAGGTGCCGGACCTCCTCAGTCAGGGAGCGAAGCGCTTCAGCCATGGTGCTAATGGCGGAGGAATGCTGGCCGAGCAACGCTCCCTGGGAGGACACAGCAAACAGTAGGTCTTGAGGCAGGGAGTTGGAAGGGTTGGAAGGGGGGGGGTTGAGCCTGCTGGGTCCATGTTGGCTTGATCGTTCTGTTACGGGAAGTGACAGAACGCACAACTCAGTTCAAAAGAGGTTTATTTGGAATGAAGGGCGAAGGGTAGGGAGAGGGGCTGTGAGGAGGTGGACGCCAAGGAGCAGGATACAGGCAAAGACTGGGGCTGGGAGCAAGGCGAGGTGAGGAGCGGAGGTGGTGTGGAGCAGGGAGCCGCGAGGAGGGGACTGGAGGATGAGGCCAGCTGACTGGAGACAGAGGGATGGAAGTAATGACTGCAAGGAGAGAACACAGAGACAGGGATTAGGACAGAGAAACGGCTAACACGGGAATGCAGTAGTGATCTTGAGGAGCTTGGAGCTTGTGTCACCATGCAGGCTGAAACAACAATCAAGCGAAGATGGTGAGTAGATCCGGTGTTTAAATACTGTGCTTGATTGTAATTAATGACTGGCAGGTGTGTACGGTGGGAGGAGTGATGGTGAGATGGCGAGCAGGTGTGTGCGATCAGGTGGCTGGCGCAGGCAGGAGGGGAGGGGGGAAAACAGGAGAGACAGGAGGATATAACAGGAGAGCATAACAGAAAATAGCAAATAGAAAACACAGAAACTCACAGCCAGCCAAACCCCAACCATCATAAGTATTTTTATTTTGGTTATTTTAAGTATCTGCTAGTGCTTTTGTTTTGAAAGTACCACGCAGGCTTAGCCACCAGGTGAAGTCTACATATATGGGTGATCAGGTATGTAGGAGGTAAACACCGAGGGCTGATGTTTTTTTACCAGAGCCTAGAGACGCCATTGTTCCTTTGTTTGCCGAGAACTGGATGAATAAACCTCAGAAAATGCCACCTCTGCCTGGACAGTGAACGTTTTTATCTCTGTGTAACATCCACTCCTTCGGTGCCTCAGTGGCTGTTTGACTTGGAGTTTGTTTTGTTCAGTCTGCCACTACAGTTGCTTTTAAAGTTAGAGTTGCTTTAAATTAGGCAACAGATTGCAGTCAAACATTTTGGCCCCCTGTAGCAACCCCCGCCACAGCCTAAACACACTGCTCCCATTCAACATGGATGGAAAGACCTCCGTTTTTGCCGGACCGTCTGACTGCCGACGCAGACTGTCTGATGTCCGGGTGACATGGATAATTGTAGTGGATGAACACCGCCCGACACAGGAGGACACCTGTGATCCAGTGCGCAGCCCACATCCGGAGCATAATCCCTAAAAACTAAGCAGCACGCGTACAGAGCAGCCACCACGTGCCACAGAGTGTCCGCTTTGGGAGCGCTGGAAGGCATACATGTTCTCACAGGTAAACTCTGCTCTCCAAGTTGATTTCTGCGCGTGTGAATGAAACTGACTTTTAACACATTGGTGGCAAAAACCAAGGAGGCACTGGCCCTCCTATGATTGTTCACTTTCAAGGCGATCTAACCCACAGACCTCTGTAGTTTACCTTGATTGACAACTGTTTTTTAAGGGTTTTGGAAGCCCAGTTTTGTATGATGATCTTTGGGGACCTGGGATGAATCGGATGATTTCATTATGAAGCTGCATCAGAGTGATCTCAGCTAATTAGTAAAGTATTGTTGAGACTGATATTTAATGTATGTCTCTGTGTTTCAGCTTTACCTCCAGACGTTCTGGAAGTGATTGTTGGTGAAGAGGAGCAGCAGGAGTGTAGCTCCAGTGTGGACCAGCAGGAGCCAGAGCCCCCCCCACACATTAAAGAGGAACAGGAGGAACTGTGGAGCAGTCAGGAGGGAGAGCAGCTTCAAGGGCTGGAGGAGGCTGATATCACCAAGTTCCCATTCACTCCTGTCCCTGTGAAGAGTGAAGATGATGAAGAGGAAGCTCAGTCCTCACAGCTTCATCAAAGACAAACTCAACACATGGAAACAGAAGCTGTTGGAGAGGACTGTGGAGGACCAGAACCAGCCAGGAACTCACATCCACTTATACAACCAGAGACTGAAGACCAGACTGGAGCCTCTTCTGAACCTGAGACTGATGACAGTGCTGATTGGAAGGAGACCAGAGAACCTCAGTCAGCTTTAAACTCTCTGAAACATGATTCAAGATGTAAGAAAACATTCAGCTGCTCTGAGTGTGGGAGAAAATTTGCCTTCAAGTCACATCTGAAGACACACATGAGAATCCACAAAGGAGAGAAACCTTTTAGCTGCTCTGTCTGTAAGAAATCTTTTACACAGAGTGAAAATTTACGGTCACACATGAGAACTCACACAAGAGAAAAGCCTTTCAGCTGCTCTGAGTGTGGTAAAGCTTTCTCTAATAGTGGAAACCTGAAGAAACACATGATAACTCACACAGGAGAAAAACCTTTCAGCTGCTCAGTCTGTAAGAAATCTTTTACACAGAGTGGAACTTTACGGTCACACATGAATATCCACACAGGAGAAAAATCGTTCAGCTGTTTAGTCTGTAATAAATCTTTTACACAGAGTGGACATTTAAGGTCACACATGGCAGTCCACACAGGAGAGAAAAGATTCAGCTGCAGTGTTTGTAACAAAAGATTTGCCTGGCGTTCTGATGTCAAAACACATAAATGTGTTGGTCAGATGGAAACAGAAGCTGATGGAGAGGACTGTGGAGGACCAGAACCAGCCAGGAACTCACATCCACTTTTCCAACCAGAAACTGAAGACCAGGCTGGAGACTCTTCTGAACCTGAGACTGATGACAGTGCTGATTGGAAGGAGACCAGAGAACCTCAGTCAGCTTTAAACTCTCTGAAACATGATTCAAGATGTAAGAAAACGTTCAGCTGCTCTGAGTGTGGGAGAAGATTTGGCTTCAAGTCACATCTGAAGAGACACATGAGAACTCACACAGGAGAGAAACCTTTTAGCTGCTCTGAGTGTGGTAAATATTTCACTTATAGTGGGACCTTGAAGAAACACATGAGAACTCACACAGGAGAGAAGAGAAAACCCTTTAGATGCTCACTCTGTAAGAAATCTTTTTCACAAGGTGGACAATTACAAACACACATGAGAATCCACACAGGAGAAAAACCTTTTAGCTGCTCTGAGTGTGGTAGAGCTTTCACTGAACGTGGACACCTAAAGAGACACATGATTACTCACACAGGAGAGAAGCCTTTTAGCTGCTCAGTTTGTAATACATCTTTTACACAGAGAGGAAGTTTACAAAAACACATGAGAATCCACACAGGAGAGAAGCCTTTCAGCTGCTCTGAGTGTGGTAAAGCTTTCACTGAACGTGGACACCTGAAGAAACACATGATGACTCATTCTGGAGAAAAACCTTTCAGCTGCTCAGTCTGTAAGAAGTCTTTTACACAGAGTGGACATTTAAGGTCACACATGGCAGTCCACACAGGAGAGAAAAGATTCAGCTGCAGTGTTTGTAACAAAAGATTTGCCTGGCGTTCTGATGTCAAAAGACATAAATGTGGTGGTCAGATGGAAACAGAAGCTGATGGAGAGGACTGTGGAGGACCAGAACCAGCCAGGAACTCACATCCACTTTTACAACCAGAGACTGAAGACCAGACTGGAGACTCTTCTGAACCTGAGACTGGTGACATGGAATAATGTTTGTGCCTTTAAGTCCAAGAAAAACTCAAGTATTGAACAAAAATCTGTATTTATCAACATCTAGATAGAAGACATATTGTGTGGTAGGAAAAAGTACACTCTTATTTTAACCCTCCTGTTTTCTTCGGGTCAAATTTGACCCATTTTCAAAAAGTTTCTATATCAGAAATTTGGGTTTCTTTCAACCTAATTGTCAAAAGAAATAACATGGACGGTTCCATACAATGCTCTTCATAAGTAAAATAAATGGTCAGTTTACTACTTTCATTGAATTTGGGTGTTTGGTGAAAGATAAAAGAACGTTGAAAAAAGTGACAAATGTCAGAAAAAGCTTCAAAAACATCAGGAAAAGTAACAAAAAGGTCGCATAAAGTGACAAAAACATCGAGAAAAGTGACAAAAGTGTCACAAAAACACCAAACATTGAAAAAAAGGTTTAAATTTTAGATTTTGACCCAGAAAAAACAAAAAGTTGCAGGATGGGTTAAATATTTTATTAGATTTTGTTTTGTCTTGTAACGTCTGTCATATAATCAAGAAATCAGACAAATGTAACCACCCAATATTTTATAGTGCCCACACATATATTCACTTCTTTCTAAGTAACGTATGTTTAGCAAGATTCACTATTAATCATGTATCTTTATGGGAGTTTATTCAATACACATTGGGTTCATGTTTTAATTTTGTGTATCATGTTTAAGCACAATTTAGGCCCAGCTGTCTCAGAGAGGAGACTTTTCTCTCTGAGTCAGGGAGACAGGAAGTGCAGGTTGAAAGCTATCTTTGGTTTAAACAAGGGAGATGTGAGGGAGGTAGCATAGGGAAGTTAGCCTAGCAAGGTGTTTCCTGTCAGGGAGAGGAGGAGTTTTCTCTTTGGAGCAAAGCTGAGATGGACATATTATGATCTGTAGAAAACTATAAAAACTCACTTGTGCATTGCCATGTTCCAAGGTAATATGATCAGTGACACCAACATGATTAAGATCTTTTGACATGTATAGTGTCTCCTATGCCACTAATTAGGCCATGGTAAAGCTAATAAAGTAAAGAAATATAATCGTTTGATATGACCGGTGTGGTACACCAGGACATGCTGAGTACCCTCCAGGATGAAATAAAGTGAAATCATTTGAAGTAAACCACATGTTGACTACCATGTACGTTAGTAGTTATTGTCTGGGTCACAACGACCTAGGTGTACTTAAGAAAAGGAAGCTGAGAGGACTGTTAGAAGTAAAGATATCACCAGTTCAGGTCCATCTAAAGATGTAACAAACATGAGGTAACTGTGGGCGTGAATGTGTCCAACTGACACCGCCCAAAACGCTGAATAAGAAAAGAGTTCTATGAAACTTAGATTCAGTTGTCTATTCGACCGACTATCACCGGTGGTCAGTTGATGTGTCTCGGTTTGTTTGTTAAAATGTAACAAATAAATCTGCATGGAGTGAATATCAACAGTCTCTGGAGTCTTCATGGTGTCCTCGCATAGAAATGAAATGGATAGAAAGGCCATTGGACCGTTTGCCGTGGTCATTTGACAACAAAATGGCGATTGTTGTTGTCCAGTGACAATATGCGTCAGTGGGCCGTAAATCTGCATGTGCATAAGTGTCAGTGGGGCTGTAAACTGTGTCGAAGCTCGCTGGGAGGAGAGCCTCCTGATGCAGCTCGGGTGACGTTCTCGGAGGGAATGAGGAGGAACTGCTTTAATTGCGGTTAAACAAAAAAAACGCAATTACCTAAAAAAAAATTCGGTTAGACAATTATTTAATAATTGTTACAGGCCTATTTAATGGTCAAGTATCTAAACACATACAATGAATCTGACTCTGTTTAAGGACAACAAAGTTGAACAAAGACAGACATAAACATTAAAGAACTGTGTACATAAGGACTGTATTCAACCAAAGAAAATATCAGTCGACTGAAATTCTCCCGAATCTTCTACCAATCGATTGGTCTTTGGTTTGTCCCAGAATTCAAAAGTGCAGTGTTTTACTGCAGGATGGATAAGCCCACATTCACACCCATCACCCGCTCTTACTCTGACATCCCACAACCAACTGCACCCCCACAGCCCTCTCAACTAACCCCCACTGATGTTTTCTTTTTTACGATTTTGACAGGTTTTTCAAACTTGTTTTAAAAAACACTTTTTTTCTTTTTGTTTTTTGTGTGGGGGCAAGTAAAAGGTTTTCACATGCCCTGGTGATGTGGTTATGTAAACGTGTGTCTCTATAATATGGTAACTTTTTTTGTTGTTGTCCATAATCTGAGCCAGTGGAAGCATGTAGATGTTAAACAGAAGAGGCCCCAGAATGGAGCCTTGGAGAACTCTGCATTTCATATTTGTCCACTCCACAAAGTAGTCCCTGTCCTTTAAGTAGGATTCAAACCAGTTATATACCAAACAATGAAATAAGAACAAGATAAGCCTCAGGTGTAATTGGCAGTCTTTACGAAGCCCCCAGGAACAGCGCCATGTCTTGAAACAACCATGGGCTTAGCGGCCAATGGTGGAATTGCAAGGTCTGACAACCGGCTGGCCCAGAAAGACATTTCCCATAGACTTTACATGGCAAAAAAGAAATGTCTATATGTCAGCGGATAATTCTTTTGGGGGCACATCAAACTTAACAGTCCAAACACTTAAATGGTCCTTGTTCAAACCATCATGTTTTAAATTGCACTAATAGCCAAATCCCAAATTATTTAACACATATAGAACGCAAGCAGACCTGCGGGACTGCGCCCACGTCGCCCTGCACTGCAGGCTCATGACGGTTCTCCTGAGATCCTATAGCTGTAAAATGGCTGTAATTCATCATGTGTATTATCTATTGACACATCCGAGTGGTGTATGATGTAAAGCCTGTAACCTGGATGCAATGTTATAAACGTCTCTTTTCACAAACTGCCAGGGCTAGCTATCTTCAGCGGTAGATAGAATGAACAGGGCTTCGCGTTGAACACTCTATCCAGTTCTCTTAATACATCCATGGTCTTTACAGCTTGAGCACTCTGGAAGTTAGTATGCAGAAGCAAATTCCCAGTTTTCCTTAATGTGTGTTTCCCTGTTTCCTGCAGATGTGCAGCAGCTGTTGGTGGTTCAAGAAGAGGTTCCCCCTGAGCAGCAGGAGTGTAGCTCCAGTGTGGACCAGCAGGAGCCAGAACCCCTCCCACACATTAAAGAGGAACAGGAGGAACTGTGGAGCAGTCAGGAGGGAGAGCAGCTTCAAGGGCTGGAGGAGGCTGACATCACCAAGTTCCCATTCACTCCTGTCCCTGTGAAGAGTGAAGATGATGAAGAGAAAGGTAGGAACAACGTGGACGTGTTTATTTAACGTTAAGGGGGAAACACACTGCAGAAATTTAGGGTTGCCCCCTCTGAGTGGATTAGTCGACTAATCGGTCGTTTTTAACAAGTTGCATTGGTGTCTAAACTTCAAAGAAAATTCTGCCAATTTTTACAATAATCTTGATCGCTATAGCTACGCAAGTACTTTCGATAGAAAAAACCCTGACCCGAATCAGTGCAGGTAACACGGAGTAGCTGCAGCTACGTACTACAAGCGTCCCCTGAGCTAAAACGGCAGTTGTCGGGGCAAGTTTTAGAGTGCCTTTGTGCCTCATGACAGACATAAAATGCAATTAATATGTCTGTGGCGCATAAACAGGGCCCTTACGTGTCAACAAGATGCGTTTTCAACTCAGACATTGTTTAAATTCACCTACCCTGGTCCTTGTCTCGATCCTGCCGGTAGCTAGCTTGCCCTGCTAGCTGATAGCCGTTAGCCGTTAGCTGCTAGCTGCCGTCCAGTGAGTGTATTCAGACAGGCTTCTGTGATAATCATCCCAATAACAATCCACGGAGCGGCAGTGGTGTGGTGGATGTCCTGCTTGTACATGTAGCTGCAGCTACTCCGTGTTACCTGTATGGAGTAGCTGTCTGTGTCTGTTAAG
>NC_050188.1:11949692-11979692 GCF_008315115.2 Sander lucioperca | reverse complement strand
ACTGTGGAGCAGTCAGGAGGGAGAGCAGCTTCAAGGGCTGGAGGAGGCTGATATCACCAAGTTCCCATTCACTCCTGTCCCTGTGAAGAGTGAAGATGATGAAGAGGAAGCTCAGTCCTCACAGCTTCATCAGAGACAAACTCAACACATGGAAACAGAAGCTGATGGAGAGGACTGTGGAGGACCAGAACCAGCCAGGAACTCACATCCACTTTTACAACCAGAGACTGAAGACCAGACTGGAGACTCTTCTGATCCTGAGACTGATGACAGTGCTGATTGGAAGGAGACCAGAGAACCTCAGTCAGCTTTAAACTCTCTGAAACATGATTCAACATGTAAGAAAACATTCAGCTGCTCTGAGTGTGGGAAAAGATTTGGCTTCAAGTCAAATCTGAAGAAACACATGAGAATCCACACAGGAGAAAAACCTTTCAGCTGCTCTGAGTGTGGGAGAGCTTTCACTGAACGTGGAACCCTGAAGACACACATGATGACTCATTCTGGAGAAAAACCTTTTAGCTGCTCAGTCTGTAAGAAATCTTTTACATACAGTGGAGCTTTAAAGAAACACATAAGAACTCACACAGGAGAAAGACCTTTCAGCTGCTCAGTTTGTAATACATCTTTTACACAGAGAGGAAATTTACAGTCACACATGGCAGTCCACACAGGAGATAGAAGATTCAGCTGCAGTGTTTGTAACAAAAGATTTTCCCGGCGTTCTCATGTCAAAAGACATAAATGTGTTGGTCAGATGGAAACAGAAGCTGATGGAGAGGACTGTGGAGGACCAGAACCAGCCAGGAACTCACATCCACTTTTACAACCAGAGACTGAAGACCAGACTGGAGACTCTTCTGATCCTGAGACTGGTGACATGGAATAATGTTTGTGTATTTAAGTCCAAGCAAAACTTCTCAAGTATCAAACAAAAATCTTTATGTATCAACATCTAGATAGAAGTCATTATATTGTGTGGTAGGAACAAGTACACTCTTATTTTAAATATTTTATAAGATATTGTTTTGTCTTGTGATGTCTGTCATATAATCAATTATAATCAAGAAATCAGACAAATGTAACCACCTGATATTTTATAGGGCCCACACATATATTCACTTCTTCATAAGTAACGTATGTTTAACAAGATTCACTATTAATCATGTATCAGTATGGGAGTTTATTCAATACACATTGGGTTCATGTTTTCATTTTATGTATCATGTTTAAGCAAAATTTAGACCCAGCAGTCTCAGAGAGGAGACTTTTCTCTCTGTGTCAGGGAGACAGGAAGTGCAGGTTGAAAGCTATCTTTAGTTTAAACAAGGGAGATGTGAGGGAGGTAGCAGAGGGAAGTTATCCTAGCAAGGTGTTTCCTGTCAGGGAGAGGAGGAGTTTTCTCTTTGAAGCTAAGCTGAGATGGACATATTATGGTCTGTATAAAACTATAAAAACTCACTTGTGCATTGCTATGTTCCAAGATAATATGATCAGTGACACCAAAATGATTAAGGTCTTTTGACATGTATAGTGTCTCCTATGCCACTAATTAGGCCATGGTAAAGCTAATAAAGTAAAGAAATATAATGGTTTGATATGACCGGTGTGGTACACCAGGACATGCTGAGTACCCTCCAGATGAAATAAAGTGAAGTCATTTGAAGTAAACCATCTGTTGACTAGCATGTATGTTAGTAGTTATTGTCTGGGTCACAACGACCTAGGTGTACTTAAGGAAAGGAAGATGAGAGCAGTGGCGGATCTGGAAAATTTTACATGGGGTGGCAAAGGGGGGGCAAGAGGTCTTGGCAGGGTGGCATGGGTAGACGGTACGTAGGAATCCCTATATGTGAATGGCTTTAACCAAACAAACAAAAAAACGTTTAAACTATGGTAGTTATTGTTTAATCATGCCCTTTTACACTACAAGCGTTTTTATTCATAACAGGAATAAGCCCAGTGTTCAACAAAACAAAAGTGTGGGATGTTTTTTTACATGCTTCAGAGTTGAAAAGCTTCGCTCACACCCAGCAGTACTCACTGGCAAAACGATAGCCATCTTGCACAGGTGAAAAAACTCAAAGAAAACCTCCTTAAAAGGTGCCAAGAACGTCACAAACTCAGACTGGACGGGTTTATTTTGCCATTTGCTCTGTTTCTTTCAAGAAGTCTTTTTGCCTGGTGTATCTCAGTTTTCAAGTCTTGCAAGTCAAAGCCATATTCCTCAGCCACTAACAAAACCAATTCTTCCTTTAAGAAGTCATTGTTTGATGGATTTAAAGCTTGTATATCCCTCATTATCTTGCTGCTAGAGTTTGAAAAGCACCTGTCCACCTCACTGATCATTGAGTCTATGATTGGGATGAATATACCGATTCTAAAGGCATCTTTGCTGTCAACATGTGTTTGCTGTCCAAGTGTGGATGCTACAAGAGTATCATGTAGTCTCCTAGATGTGTGTTTGGTTCTTTTTGATTTGACAATTGTAGAAATGTTGCAACCATTGCATGTTTCAATTGTGGCAAATATAATTATCTAACGCAATTTTACAGTACATGGACATAGCCAATGCATATAAGTGACATTACATATTATCCTACTGTAAGGCAATTTATATGGAAGAAGACTAAAAACGTACAATGTGGTCCAGGGGGAATTGCACCCTTCCTCTCTGTCATCTTCCTCCTCCTGATCACTCCCTGCCTCTGTCCCTCTCTCTGAATCAGGAGCCTCCTCTTCATCCCTCACTGATTCTTCTTTTTCCTCGTCTCCTTCACTTATTTCCACGTCTCCTATTGTGGTCTTCTCCTGCTCTGACCCTCTTGGTTTCTCCAGTTTACTGCATTCTCCTTCATTTCCCTCATTCTCATCATCCGGTGTAAAATCTGGAAATAGCCCCACCTTTAGCCTTCCTTTTCATATTTAGGCTCCAGCTAATTTCTTCAGCTACTCTGGCCTGCAAAAGTCGGTATGTGAAAAGCTCTGGTTATTATTGTATTACATTGCACTGTAGGGCCCTGTAGCAGTATCCTATAACAAATATAACATCAGAAAAGATTTATCACATGCACACAACAGTTATGTTTAGACTACTTAATCATATTGTATTTGTTATTTCCCCAGTTGTAACCTGGGTTAATTTGTGCAGCCTTATTGCTGTGATATGTGAGAATAAGTGGATTTTATAGGATTGCTTAGCTAATCAAATAAAATGATCATCTCCCAACTGGCGACCATCAGTAAACGTTATGGATACAAACAAAATATAATATTTTATATTAAGCTGTTCTTGTTTTTACTAAAATCAAAACTAATCAGAGGGCAGAGTGCTCTTACAAATCACGAGGGAGCGATTTTGGCTAACGTAATAGACGTGCTGTTTTTGTTGATGCTGAATCGTCTTTAGCATACACTACATTCATTACAAATGTAACTTTAAGTTAAATGTGTGTTTAAACTTCACCTGGGGAAACTGACTTTAACTTCAGAGGCTCAGGGGCAGCTCAGTCGCTCCAGCCGGGTTGCTGGGCCACCGCACCGCAGCAGACTCGCCGTGTGCAAGCCAGACTATGCGAACGCCCCTCTGCATGTTTAATGCAGGGACGTAGCTAAGTATCTGAGGGGTAGAGGCTAAGATTACATTTAAAATAAAAAAATAAATGTAAATGTTTTGAGAAGCTTGTGGACATAGTGGCGGGTTGTTTTTACAAGTACAGGTTTTGGATCACTAAAGTTAGGGGGGCAGCTGGGGGGGCAAGGCTCTAGAGTGGAGGGACACTTGCCCCCCCTTGCCTCCCTGTAGATCCGCCCCTGGATGAGAGGAATGTTAGAAGTCAAAATGTCACAAGTTCAGGTCCATCTAAAGATGTAACGAACATGAGGTAACTGTGGGTGGGAATGTGTCCAACTGACACCGCCCAAAACGCTGTATAAGAAGAGAGTCATGAAACTTGGATTCAGTTGTCTATTCAACTGACTATCACCGGTGGTCAGTTGATGTGTCAGCTCGGTTTGTTTGTCAAAATGTATCAAATAAATCTGCATAAGCGTCAGTGGAGCTGTAAACTGTGTTGAAGCTCGCTGGGAGGAGAGCTGCCCGACGCAGCTCGAAGGGAATGAGGAGGAACAGTTGACCCAGCGGAAGTGGGTCAGTGGACCGGTAACGTTAGACCCAGCAGCAGTAGGTCAGTGGACCGGTAACGTTAGACCCAGCAGCAGTAGGTCAGTGGACCGCTAACGTTAGACCCAGCTACAGTAGGTCAGTGGACCGCTAACGTTAGGCCCAGCGACAGTAGGTCAGTGGACCGCTAATGTTAGACCCAGCTGCAGTAGGTCAGTGGACCGCTAATGTTAGACCCAGCGGCAGTATGTCAGTGGACCGCTAATGTTAGACCCAGCGGCAGTAGGTCAGTGGACCGCTAACGTTAGACCCAGCTGCAGTAGGTCAGTGGACCGCTAACGTTAGACCCAGCTGCAGTAGGTCAGTGGACCGCTAACGTTAGACCCAGCGGCAGTAGGTCAGTGGACCGCTAACGTTAGACCCAGCAGCAGTAGGTCAGTGGACCGCTAACGTTAGACCCAGCGGCAGTAGGTCAGTGGACCGCTAACGTTAGACCCAGCAGCAGTAGGTCAGTGGACCGCTAACGTTAGACCCAGCAGCAGTAGGTCAGTGGACCGCTAACGTTAGACCCAGCGGCAGTAGGTCAGTGGACCGCTAACGTTAGACCCAGCTGCAGTAGGTCAGTGGACCGCTAACGTTAGACCCAGCAGCAGTAGGTCAGTGGACCGCTAACGTTAAACCCAGCAGCAGTAGGTCAGTGGACCGCTAACGTTAGTTAGGTCGAAATTCAATGAAATTCGCCGTTTTGAAACCATAATGAGTCATCTACGTGACTTGTGCAGATCCAATGAGAACTATATTTGGGGGGGTCAAAACTAGAGGCCATTAGAGCTGTTCTTCTCAAAACCCAGGAACATTAAATGTCCAAAATCAGGGTGCAAAGTTTGTCAAAAGTGAGGTAGAGAGAGTTAGAAAATAATATATTTTATTGTCCACCATGACAAGTTATCTGTTTAACTTCAGACTGTGAGCTGGATTACCTTTACTCTTTTGCCCAAGTAAAGTATATTTGTAATTTATTTTCACCATATCATCCAGTTGAAACTATTTTAATTTAATATCTGTTAATTTATTTGATCTGCTGCTCTTTGGATCAATAGACTGAGATTAAAAATGATGTCTAACGGATGTTTGTTAGGTTTAAGTGATGCTTTTGACCTAAACTGCAGATCATCTTGCCTTTGCTCTCTCACAGAACGGTCTAATTAAATGCTTTTCTTCAGAATGAGATTTTCATCCTTTGACAACTGTTGTGTACTTTTCAGAGAATGAGTGCTTAAGGTCCTTGTTTCACAACATTAATATTAAATGTACAGATTGGATGCTTTATATCCAGTAAGTATTTATAAAATTAAATGTCCAAATTTAGTGTGCAAAGCTTGTCCTTTTGATGACTCAAATATATGCTATATAATTCACAGTGTTTCCTGCTTTATGAAGGTGAAGTTAATGTTCACCTTCAGACAAACAACAAAATCAGATGAAATTACACTGCAAGACCAAAACTTGTATCTTCTGTTTGACACATTAAAAGGAAAGGGAAACAAACTACCATCATCTTAAATTTGGTTCATTGTTTTCTCAGAGCTCTGAAAATTTAATAAAGTATTTGTCTTTCTTCAAAAGTGTGTTTTAATCATTTATATTCCTGCGTGTTTTCAAGAAGAAATCTGGAACACTTCTGGACTTTTATTTTGAAGTTCAGCAACTAAACTGTACCGGAATCTCTGCGGCTAAGCACACTTTGAACAAGATGGCGTCTAGCAGAAAGCTATGTTAGCCGAGTCTTTTTATTGTGTTTTGAAAGAGGTAAAATGTGTAAAGTCCAGATGCTGAGAGCGTTGGTGGAGCAGCGACTAACTGCGGCTGCTGAAGAGATATTTGGGCTGTTTGAAAGAACGATAGCAGAGTACGAGGAGGAACTTTGTCGTTCAAAAGAGGAGAACGAGCGACAACGGGAGCTACTGGACGCTGTTTACAACCCTCAGCTTCGGTTACACAGAGCAGGTTTGGTCATTAAACCTTCAGGTGATCTTTCTCTCCTTCCTGTCATCTCTTCTCTCAGCAACCATATGACGATAGGACGTATGTAAATAAGCATTTGTTCATAAGATCTATTGTAATCTTCGCTCTTTAACAGGCCTTCGCCATACCCACCAGACTCCATATTAATAATCAGTACTTTTATCATCGTAAAACACACTGCATTCAAAGTGGACAGAAACACAATTAAACTATCAAAAGCCGTCTTGGTTCATCTTTCCACTGTTCCAACAATCACCACTCTGGTTTGGTTGAAATTAACCCTTAATTCACCGATTTACATGTGGAAATACGCTGGCTCTATACACGCTAAAAGTACTGATTATTAACATGGAGTCTGGTGGGTTTGGTGATGGTGATTTCGGGGCGGGTTTTCTAGATAAACAAAGGTTCTTATTTAATAGGTATTCCCTTAGGACTGTATAGGTGATTGTTACATAGTAGTGATGTTCACCTTGGAACACAACAGCACAGTATTGAAACCACTGAGGCTTGGTCTTGGTGTGTGTGTGTGTGTGTGTGTGTGTGTGTGTGTGTGTGTGTATATAACAAGAACAAATACAAGATACAAAAACATAATGACAATTCAAGTCATCTCAACCGGTACTTGGATGTAGTCATATTTTTAAATCTCCAGTTAGCTTGTAGCACTGACTTCATGTAGGGCTCTATGGAGTCTTATAGCTTTTTTAGAGTCTCATTTTCTCACTGGCCACCGAGCTAAACAACTTTTTTTTAAACCCTGCAATCTCTAAGCTTTAACTGACATTAAAGGTGCTCTAAGCGATGTCACGCATTTTTTTTGGCTAAAACATGTAACATTTTGTCACATACCGCAAACATCTCCTCACTATCTGCTAGCTGCTTGTCCTCTGAACACACTGAAAAAACAAACGCGGTCTCTGTAAACTGCTCAGGCTCCACAAACGGCAACAAAAACAAACTGGCCAACCTGCACCACGAAACATAGAATTTCAGCGTTCCAGCCAATAACCGACAACAAGGATTTTGGGGTCGGGGTTGGGGGGTTAGTGCGCGTAAGCAATAGGGTTGGGTACCGAACCTGGTAGTCTTACCAGTACACACCGAATCATGTCGGTACTACAGAGTATTGGTTCACGTAAAATCAAATGGTGCCTAATTTCGGTACCTGAGAGTAAGCGCAAGCTTATGTCCTTATCCTCTCTGCATGTTGACAGAGAACAAAGGTCCGACACACACACGCACAGAGGTGCAGATGGAGCAAACTACGTCGGCTCTGCAGTTTTGTTGAAGTCACAGTGAGTCACGGCAATGCTGTTGACATTACACTTCCTCTGAGACGAGCAGGCCCAACTGTGTTTTCTGTGCCCTGGGGACTGACTGACAGGCTGAGGTTGCAAGGCAACTTTATTTCTACAGCACCTTTCAGCAACAAGGCAATTCAAAGTGCTTTACATGAAACATTAAAGAGCAGTTAAAAACGGTCATGATGAAAAAAAAAACAGGATAAAAATGAATAATATACAAATGCAAGAATAAAAGTTACAGTCAGTAAGAAATTAATACTTATTCAATTTAATAGGTTGTAGGGACGGGTTTGGGAGGATAGAGGGAGGGGTTTTATTTTTTTATTTCTGTAGGTGTAAAATATTCAAAATAAATAACATAATGTTCTAAGTAAATAGGTTTGGAATTATTTTTACAACTGAAATAACGCGGTACACATCTCCAGCGGAGCTGTGGAACCCTATTGTTTTTCTAAAGAATTTTCCATTATTCTTCTCCGCCTAAAACTCCGACTACAGCCTAAACCGTACATGGTGGGGGGGTTGCCATTTTCAGGACTGGTCCGAAACGCCGCAAGGACCTCAGGCGCAACAATTTACCCGCTTCCACCACTAGGTGGCGCTATAGCAGAAAAAACCGCGTTTGGCCCTATAACTCCCACACCGTACACCGGACATTCAAACACCATACATCTACGCGTTCCCTGGATCCAGCTGAATCTCGTGATATAGGCCACGCCCATTTCCGCCTAGACTTTTATGCGTGAAAAATCGCGATTTATCAAAAACCTACTTTTTTGATCTCCTCCTAGACCGTGCGACCGATTGGCACGACATTTGGCAGGTAGCATCTCCAGATAGGCCTGACAAAAAGTTAATAAAAAGAATTTTAATAGGATAAAAATTCCGCATATTACGCATTAACAAATTTGTGTAGCTAACTATGAAAACACCAACTTTGCCATATCTCAGCCAAAATAAATGCTATCAACGCCAAACTTTAGATTCTTGTTTGCAGAATCAGAATCAGAAAGGGCTTTATTGCCAAGTACGTTGCACATACGAGGAATTTGTCACGGTGTTGTTGGAGCATGTCACACATTCAAATATAAGAAGGATAAAAAGAATATAAACAATATAAGTATAAAGCAATATAAGTATAAAGTATAAAGTGACCCTCTGAAGGTCCCACACGCGTTTTACGAAAATTGGTCACTAGGCGGCGCTACAAGTACAAAAAGTTTATATCTCATGAACGGCTCATCCGATTTTTACAAAATTTGATGGGTACCATCTAGGGACACTCCTGAGGCGAACCCTAGAGTGGGGTACTGAGGGGTCAAAGTGGGCGTGGCCTATGGGACCCAAGTCTAAATTTACTACTTACACTAATGTGAACAATTTTAAATTTACAGGGTAGATAGACAATGGGTCATGGACCACACCTACCAAAAAGTACACATGTGGACCACTAGGTGGCGCTATGTTTTTTTTGCCTTTAACTCCCACATTGCACATCACACATTAGAAATCCTTACATCCACGTGTTCCTTGAATCAAGCTGAATCACATGATATAGGCCACGCCCATTTCTGCTCAAAAGTTTTTTCACAATATCGCGCAATGCGCAAAACCAACTTTTTCGAACTCGTCCTAGGCCGTGCGACTGATCTGCACGAAACCTGGTAAATAGCATCTCCAGATGGACCTGACCAAAAGTTACTCAAAGAATTTTGCCACGTTAAAGTATGCGCATTTGACGACCAAACAAATTTTCCTAGCTAGCTACCACACACATATCATATCTCGGCCAAATTAAATGTTATCAGCAAAGAACTTGAGATCCTTGTTCAACATCCCACTACGATGCTCTGTACCAAATTTGGCGAAGATTGGCCTTTAGGGGGCACTATAAGCAACGTTTATTCGTTTTGGCCAATAACTCAATGCATTTAAATGGGAAATTTGCAATTGCAATATCTTTGCCACAGTAAATGCAATCAACACGAAACTTGTCATGCTCGATCGGCATGCCACTCTGAGGCTCTGTACCAAATTTGGCGAAGATCTGCCATTAGGGGGCGCTATAATCAACGTAGACGAGTTTTGGCCCTTTTACTCAATCAATGTTAATGGCATATTTGCAATGGGATTGTACCACAGATCTTGCAGCTCACACTTCTCAATATTTACTGATATTTACCTCCTACCGTTACGTTTTGGTTTTTGCTTTCGTGTGCTCCCCTAGTTTTCTACAATAAACAAACTTCTTAACCCACCTGACAAAGTTTCTACAACCTTCACAGTGGACAAATGCAACTCTTTTCTCTCACTTTTTCAATCCAAAATCAACACCATTCATAGGCGCCGATACCATGGGTGCTCCAGAGCTCGAGCACCCACAGAAAATACTGAGCAGCCATGTGTGCCAGACTGCCAGTAGGCTACATTCATTTAAAATTAAACATTGCAGTTGGTGCTAATCGGAGCGTCTGTCATAGTGTGACTGGTTATGTCGGTGACATTGATTCTTAATTTCCCACGAAGCTGATCGCGGTTACGTGTCAGTTCAACTTTTCCTCTCCAATCTTATCTGTATTTGCGAGGAGTGGCGCTGTCCTGAGTTGAAAGCCTACTTTACGGCTTTATTATCGAGTTAATAGGCGTGTGTGTTCAAGTCGGCCGCTGTCCATTTCCTAAGGTTCTGAAATGCAACTTTTGACTACTTTTTTTTTTTTTTTTTTTAAAGGGCGTGCGCCTGTGAGCACCCACGGAGGAAAACATAAATCGGTGCCTATGACACCATTTACAACAACTTGACCACCTCCCCTGCTCCTTCAACCACCACACCTGCCTCCCCCCTCCACCCTCTCAGTCACTCTCTCATTTCTCTCTGCTGTCCCCTGGGGTCAGGGGGGTTAAGAAGTTTGTTCATTGTAGAGAATTGTTAAAGGTAGTCTGTGTATGCATGGAGATGTACTGTTAACCGCTACATTTGCAACGGCAATGTACCGCAGACGTCGCGACTCACACCTCTCGATATTTACTGACGTTTGCCTCCCCACCGCCAGGCTTCGGTTCCGCTTTTGCGCGCTCCCCGGGGCGTCGAGGGCAACTGGCATCGATGGCTTGGGCCCCGTCATAACTGCTTGCAGTTCTAGGTTTTTTTTGTAATTACAGAGGGAAAGCACTGAAAAAAAGTACCGTTGGGTACCCGGAACCGAATTTCAGGTACCGGTAGTGGTATTGGTTCAGATGCGAAAGGTACCCAACCCTAGTAAGCACGGAAGGGAGGGGGAAGGGACGGAATGAGAAGGAGGGAGGGGCAACTAGCCTCGTTTTGTTTGACAATACTTTGAACATCAACAAGAAGTAACGTCACCCAACATCGCTTAGAGCGCCTTTAATTTCTGTCTGTGTTTCAGCTTTGCCTCCAGACGCCAAAAGCCAAATTGTTAGTAAAGAGGAGCAGCAGGAGTGTAGCTCCAGTGTGGACCAGCAGGAGCCAGAGCCCCCCCCACACATTAAAGAGGAACAGGAGGAACTGTGGAGCAGTCAGGAGGGAGAGCAGCTTCAAGGGCTGGAGAAGGCTGATATCACCAAGTTCCCATTCACTCCTGTCCCTGTGAAGAGTGAAGATGATGAAGAGAAAGGTAGGAACAATGTGGACGTGTTTAACGTGTTTTTAGGGGAAGAGGGAAACACTCTGCAGAAGTATAGGGCTGCCCGCTCTGAGTAGATTAGTCGACTAATCGTCGTTTTTAACAAGTTGTATTGGTGTCTAAACTTAAATGTAACTGCCTCTAAGAGGACTGTCACCTTCCGTTTTTTTTCATGTGGTATCATACGAACAAAGAATGCGTTATCCAATCTGTGTGGGTATGCTAAATTATACTCTATAGCAGGGGCGGCCAACCAGTTCAGCATAAAGAGCCACAAAAAAACCCGCACCATGGCAAAAAGCCACACAACACATGCACGTCCACACTACAACAGCAACAGTGACTTCCAGATCTGATGACAGTCATAATACATAGCAGTTTTCATAGTTTTTTTTTTTCTTACTTAGACTGACTCAGTGGGAAATCTGACAGTCTTTGTTATCCACAATCCTTTTCAGGTCTTGCTAGAACTCGGTTGTGCCACTCGAAGCGACTCTTTCACTCATTTGTCACTAAAGGGGCTTTCAAACAATCTGATTCAGCAGTGAAAGGGTTAATGAGGAAGGTGATCTGTGGCAGCTTTTTTTTCCTCGGGTTGCAGAATTTGTCCTCAAAACTCTGCTGCATTATTTTTTATTTTAAAAATAATTGGCAAATGTATTGGCAAGTGCATTCCATTTTTTTTTGTACTTATCTGAAATGTTTCAAAAAGTAAAAAAAAAATAAAATAAATCCACCAATAACACAGCCCCCAGCCACACAGTAAGAGCCTCAAAGGAGCAGGCAAAGAGCTGCAGACGGCTCAAGAGCCACAGGTTCGCCACCCCTGCTCTATAGGTTTCCAACAAGTAACAGAGTCAGGACTAAGTTAATCTGATAATGATCTCAAAGCAAATGTCCAAAATAATGACCATGTTTAAAATTATGAATTAAAAGTCCACTCTCTGATTTGGGATGTTGGAGAGTAGTCAGCTTTATGCAGGTTGTTTTCCCACCCCAAATACATGTTGACCCAGTAGTCAGTTGGAGGTGGTAAAGGTAACATGGAGAAGAAAATAATTTGTGGTAGTATGTCCATGTTAACTATTGATACCCAAGCTTGTAGTGATTTTGGGAGGTAAGACCATCGATCAAGACCAGGTTAAATTAAATCATAGATTATAGATGCCCTGGAAGTTTTTATTAGCAATACTAATTAATGAGGGCAAAACGTCCACCCCCAAGTAGTCTATATCCTCGACTAGGGATGTAACGGTATGAAAATTTAACCTCACGGTTATAGTGACCAAAATTATCACGGTTTTCGGTGTTATCGCGGTATTTTTAAAAGTGTGTTCAATATGTTCAGAAAGTACTGATAGGCCTACACAAGCTGATATAGTTTCAAAAAGTGTAACAGTGTTTATTATATTACAAAAATATAGGCAATAGGCTTGTAAAAACTATTGAAAACTGGCTGCTGAAACAGCGGCCCGCTGTAGGGGGTCCGGTAAGAACTGGAACCAGAGATGTCTGACTTTGAGATCCAGGAAGATTAATTTACAACTCCAACATGAAGTTAACTATGAAGTTGTATTTGACGTTACATGTGAAGTTGGATGTGGTTCTGAAATATAAGCAAATAATAATGCACATTAATAAGCATCTGACTTACTATGAACATTATTTACCAAAACTACATTTTATAGCCACCAGCATATAACAAGAAACAATACTAAGAATTACATTAATTTCTCTGTAATAATTAACATAAATGTAACATATTGCTCAGTAACACAAACTGAGAATAAGCCACATCTATTACAGCACACATATCCATAACGGAGCAAACAGTGTAATACACCTTCAATAGCTAAGCATGTTCAATACAGCAATTTATTTTACCTCATAATTATTACTTAGGTAGCCTATCTTTGAAGTAAATAAAAGAAATTCTACAAATGGAGGGAAAAAGATCAATAAAGAATTCTCAAAGAAGGCTGGCTTGCCCAGGGCCAGGCCAGCTCAGCGACGTCTTTTTCCTGTCGCGTCCCGCTGTCTCTCCTACCTACATTGGCCCAGCACCCTGTCCCTTCTCCCTTTTCTACCTGCCTGTGCACTGTGCGCAGTGCTGCTGCACATGAAGAGAGAGGAGAGGATGGGCTGCTCCTCATTGAGTCACAGAACAGAAGGCAAAGGAGACTGTTTTGGCGGCCACAGGAGAGAAATACCTTGCGTGCCCGCTGGACAATACTAGTCGCTTTTTTGAAGAAATAAAAGTCGCTAAGGGGGTCTGAAAAGTCGCTAAAGCTATTGACAAAGTCGCTAAGTTGGCAACACTGGAAAGGCATAGAAAAAAGTCTGTTAACATGCTGCCACATTCTGTCCCCCTTCTTCTGTCTGAGCGCAATGCGCCTGCGCGGCAACTTCAGGAGCCTCGGATGAAGTTGGGAAGGATTAAACACAGGGTTTCCACACCGTGGCAATGCACCGCGATAATAAGAATATTTTAAATGAAAAGGGTAATTGTTACCGTCAACATTTTTACCGTGGTTTACCGTTATACCGGTAATTGTTACATCCCTATCCTCAACGTATCCCTCACTTATGGGATTGCTCCGGTGCCAAAGGAAATTCCGCCGGATGTCCCTCATTTAGGCCAGATATCCGTCACCTTCCTCTTCCTTTGTGTTGGCGTTCTAACCTCTGGTGGATTTGTGAGGACTATGGTTAACTGCTCCTCAGATCTCTGCAGGGTAAATCCAGACAGCTAGCTAGACTATCTGTCCAATCTGAGTTTTCTGTTGCACGACTTAAACTACTTTTGAACGTACACGTTCCACCAAAACAAGTTCCTTCTCAAGGCTATTTTGCAGAGGCACTGTGGCTCAGTCCGGCACTTAGCACCACCCAAGACGATTGTGATTGGTTTAAAAAATGCCAATAAACCAGAGCATGTTTTTCTCCCATCCAGGAATGCTGTGGGGACTAGACAGACCTTCCTCAGCAGTGCTGTAGTTGCCTTGGCCAAAAAATAGCACTTCAAACGTACCGCAGAGACTACAGCCGACGTTCTGCGCACGCAGTACAAAAAACGGATATCGTTGCTATGATACCCATGACAAACAGCAATTGCTTGAGCAGCGTACAGAGCCTACGTTCCCCTTTGCTTCACTCCTCGCCGGGAAGACAGCTGTAACCGGGACTGTGCCTCACCCAATCTGTCATCCATTCTCTCGGCAAAGAAGTCTCCCTACGTGGGAGCGAAGCGGAACTACCGAACTACCGGCTGCTGGCTTGTTAGCTAACGTTAGCTTGCTAATTTCACCCACCCAAATTGCCTTCATTATACACTGGTTACAGAAAATTAGCCACACAAAATTGTCAATTATCTGGCGATAGCAATGTGCTTTCCTTCCATTCGACAAAATGCGTGTGAAGTTATAATATATAAGTAATAGAGGTCTATTACGGTCTTTATATTAAACATCACGATATAGGATATTAGTTTATTACGGTTTATTTTGTAATATGTAGCTTTGTAGAGATCTTTTTAAAAGACATGTTATTGTTGCAATAAATACACCTAACACGAGAAGTTAGGTGGCCTAGCTATATCTTGTTGGACGTTTGCCTTCTTATGGACCGTGGTAGAAGTTCTAGGTGACATCTGAAATAACGCTTTGGTCAACAAAGTCTTTTAAAAGTTTTATTTCTTGCAAGAAAGTTTCAATACATCACAGCACAAGGTCTGGAAGAATGATACAAAAGAATCACTTGCTTAAAAACCCTCTCACAAGCTGGCAGAAAGGGTAGGGGTGTAAGATTAACAGCCCTGACCAGCTGACGGCACCTGGGAGGGGGTGAATTACTAGCCCTTCTGACTATCATTCCATCTGACATCTGACCTCCAAATCTGGGACTGAAATGGGAGGTAGAGAAAAAACTGTCTCTACACTTTAGATAAACAGAAGAACATACAGTTTGGCTATCGGGATCCATACATCAACATAGGGGTAAAGAGTTCATGCTGCTAAAAACAAACAAAACAAAACAAGTCAATAGTAAGATATGTTAAAAGACAATTATGTGATTTTCTATTACAGGACAAAATGTGAAAAATTAGTTATTCCAATAGTTCGAACCTTAGGAGGAACATTTAAATGTCATTCTTGACCAGTTTTGACAGCTCTCATCTTGATCAGATGAGATGAAAAATGAAGGGTGCCTTGTGTGTGCTCGTTACAGTCATTTGAACATTAATAATAAAATATTGAAATATTAATGATGTTTTTTATATTCATTTTGGGTTAATTGTTATACTTATCAAATAATAATTAAAAAAATCTTTGGAATAATATGCAAATTAATCATTGGATTAATCGACTCATCTAAAAAATAATCATTAGATTAATCAATGACAAAAATAATCATTATAGACAGTCCTAATCAGCATACAACAATATGACATGAGTCGGGGGCGATAGATATAATTTTCAGGGGGCACTGACCATTTTAAAGAGTAGTCTTGTCAGCAAGAGCGTGATAAGGTTACATTGGTTTATATTAGGGCTGTCAAAATTGGCCAAAAATGGCGTTTGAATATTCCTTCTAAAAAAAACAGAGGTTTGAATAAATTTGAATATCTTCTCTGCCGTTCACCTCGAGCTGAGAGCTTCCGGCTGCATTCAGATCTGCTCACGGTCTGTGTACCGTAGCTTCTTGCAGATCAATGTGCGGGTCCCTCAGCACCTCCATCTTCACGTCAGCAGGAGTAGGGAACCATTTAGGGAGTGTGGATTAACAAAACCTGATGCATTCCACCTGATTGGCCTACTTTTTTTCTTGAGCTTTGCAGAGCCCGATAGTGGAGAAAACAGACCAGAATCTATGCATTCCTTCATGAAGTCCCAGTCACAAAAATAGTTCAGTTCTCTTTGAAAGACATGAACATCATGAAGCTGGCGGCCGAGGCAATGCAACCCGAGGTTGATGGTTGATTGATCATAACGGTTCCATTTTAGATCCCCTAAAGACTTTTGCACAGTACTGTATATGTTCCGGCTCAGTGTTGTAATGCTCATTTTTATGCAGATGATAGCATTCTGTTCACCACAAACCAGCCAGCCCTTCTCCAGGTTACAGTCCACTTTCAATGACCTCCAGACCTTCCAGTTAAGTTTAAATCTTGTTCTCACCACTGTCTGGTCACAAAAAATGTCAGGGGTTGTGATTGTTCCTAAACGGAGGCAAGTTGTTGAATGGTGCAGTTGTCTTGGTTTTGTCTGACGTCCCAGTTTTCTTCAATTTGTGTTTCCTGTAGATGTTCAGCAGCTGTCGGTGGTTAAAGAAGAGGTTCCCCCTGAGCAGCAGGAGTATAGCTCCATCGTGGACCAGGAGGAGCCAGAGCCCCCCCCAAACATTAAAGAGGAACAGGAGGGACTGTGGAGCAGTCAGGAGGGAGAGCAGCTTCAAGGGCTGGAGGAGGCTGATATCACCAAGTTCCCATTCACTCCTGTTCCTGTGAAGAGTGGAGATGATGAAGAGGAAGCTCAGTCCTCACAGCTTCATCAGAGACAAACTCAACACATGGAAACAGAAGCTGATGGAGAGGACTGTGGAGGACCAGAACCAGCCAGGAACTCACATCCACTTTTCCAACCAGAGACTGAAGACCAGACTGGAGACTCTTCTGAACCTGAGACTGATGACAGTGCTGATTGGAAGGAGACCAGAGAACCTCAGTCAGCTTTAAAGACTTTAAAACGTAATTCAAGATGTAAGAAACCATTCAGCTGCTCTGAGTGTGAGAGAAGATTTGGGACCAAGCAACATCTGAAGACACACATGAGAACTCACACAGGAGAGAAACCTTTCAGGTGCTCTGAGTGTGGGAGGAAATTTGACCGCAAAGGAAGTCTGAATAGACACATGAGAACTCACACAGGAGAAAAACCTTTCTGCTGCTCCATCTGTAAGAAATCTTTTACACACAGTGCAAATTTAGGCTCACACATGACAGTCCACACAAGGGAAAAAAGATTTAGCTGCAGTGTTTGTGACAAGACATTTCAGTGGCTTAATCAGGTCAAAAGACATAAATGTGTTGGTCGTAAGTCATCACAGCTTCATCAGAGTCAAACGGAGGAGAACAGAGAGGCAGAGCCTCCAGCCAGCAGAGAAACTCAACACATGGTAACAGAAGCTGATGGAGAGGACTGTGGAGGACCAGAACCAGCCAGGAACTCACATCCACTTTTACAACCAGAGACTGAAGACCAGACTGGAGACTCTTCTGAACCTGAGACTGATGACAGTGCTGATTGGAAGGAGACCAGAGAACCTCAGTCAGCTCGAAACTCTCTGAAAGATGAATCAAAATGTAAGAAAACATTCAGCTGCTCTAAGTGTGGGAAAAGATTTGGCCGCAAGCAACATCTGAAGAGACACATGATGACTCACACAGGAGAGAAACCTTTCAGCTGCTCAGTGTGTGGGAAATCTTTTACACAGAGTGGAGATTTACCAAAACACATGAGAATCCACACAGGAGAAAAACCTTTCAGCTGCTCACATTGTGATAAAAGATTTATCCAGAAGGGAGATCTGAAGAGACACATGATAATTCACACAGGAGAGAAAACATTCAGCTGCTCACTTTGTGATAAAAGATTTGTCCAGAAGGGAGATCTGAAGAGACACACGAAAACTCACACAGGAGAAAAAGCTTTCAGCTGCTCAGTCTGTAAGAAATCTTTTACAGAGAGAGGAAGTGTAAAGACACACATGATAATCCACACAGGGGAGATGCCATTTAGCTGCTCTGAGTGTGGAAAAAGATTTAACCACAACTCAAATCTGAAGAAACACTTGAGAACTCATACAGGAGAGAAACCTTTCAGCTGCTCAGTCTGTGATCAAAGATTTGGCCTCAAGACACATCTGAAGACTCACATGACAACTCACACAGGAGAGAAAGCTTTCAGCTGCTCAGTCTGTAAGAAATCTTTTAGGCAGACTAGCCATTTAAAATATCACATGAAACAACACACAGGAGAGGAACCGTCTACTTCCTGTGTTAGTGACATCAGAAAGCAGTAGGAGTGGAGCTCCAGCGTGGACCAGGAGCAGCCGGAGAATCTCAGCCAGGTTGGAACTCTCTGAACCATAGAAATAAAATGGATAGTAAGGCCATTTCCGTTCAAATCAACGTAGCTTATTCAGCTCATTATCTGTGAACGATGTGGCGAGTTGGTGACGTTAAGGCGGAGTTAGCATGCTAATGTTAGCCCAATAACAAGATGTTCTCCCGCTGGCTGGTTCCGCCGTGAACAGAGAATGAGCTGAACAGCGGGCTGGGTCCAGTGACGGACTGGTATCAAGAAACGGCCCTGGCATTTGCAACACACCTGCCCAATTTTCAACCCACACCAACCTCACCCAAACTTTGAAATTAAAAGCCCCAAAAACATACAGAGAATGTAAAAATTGAGAACACACACTGAAATAACACGCATTACTTTCAGTACAGTCGGTGACATATGCCAACAACAATTTAACATCTAAGAGCGTCGGCAGATCTACAACAATGATATGCTCCACTAAAGGCACATTCTGCACTAATACAACGCCTTGGGGTTTTTTGGGATGGGGAACACTGAGCTAAACTTTGGTGACCATATATCTACATGACAGTTGAGGTCCAGAGCTTTCTATAGCAGCTGGTCCTATATTTGTAGCACCTTCTGTTGCTAAATGACAATCCTTCAAACACGTACTGGGTTCAAGGTTCAGAGATCAGTCAGTATTTCAAGCAGGAGTAATGTCTCCTCTTCAGACTGACATATGTTACTGCCGAGGTAGGTGTGTTTGCTATAGTCCTACGACAACGTTTTAATTTTTACATATCATGGAGACTTTGCAGGCGATACTTTATTGTCCGCAGGGATTCTTTCCTTGAGTTCAAATGCTTTACACATAACACTTTTATCATAAAGCTGACATATACTTACAATAAAGAACAACATAAACAAAGTGATATGTAGTCAGACTGAAGCACATCACACAGCCACAATCTATTGCTCATCTTTCACAAACAGTGACAAGAGCATCCTACACACAACCAGTGTTGGGCAAGTTACTTTTAAAAAGTAATTAGGTACAGTTACTAGTTACTTCTTTCAAAAAGTAACTAAATTAGTTATTCAGTTATAAGTTATGAAAGTAACTAGTTACTTCAGAAAGTAGCTATTGCATTACTTTCAAGTACATTTTTAAATGCGAAAATGTGACCCCACCTCCACCTACCCCTCTTTAATGGAACTTAAAATACATACATGTTGAATTATTTATGATAAATCTGAATATTATAATGAAATGGACACTTAATACAATACATTATTAACAGAAACAATGTACACAAATCTAAACTATTTTAATGTTGCTGTGGGACAAAGTGAGACTAGCCTCCAATTAGATGCCATGTATGTAGATATGATGTTTATATAGTGGATCCATACCAATAACAACACCTCAACAGGCCACAACTGGGCTAAATTAAATTACGCTTGTTAAGCACTATACCAAAAGTAAATAACAAATATATACACTCTTTGTAGTGCAAATAACGTAAGTGGCCTGATGATGCCAGGTGATAGAGCGAGGGAGAAATGAGAGAGTGACGGCGATTAGCTTCCGAGCGAGTAGTGACTCTAGTCATATAGTGAGAGAAACAAAGTGTCTCTCCTGTGTTTTCTGACCACGGTGGAACATCTGGAGCAGGAGAAGTTAACTATCTCCTTGATTTCATAACGCCATACCTGTCTCTCTCTCGTTGACTGACTCGCTTGTGTTGTTCGTTGTGTGTCCGACTATGCGTGCTTTCGAACACCCGCCCAACTCTACCTCTGATTGGCTAACCATGACATTTTACTCAACCTCAGCCAATCGTCAGCATTTATGCGCTTGCGTCGTGCACTGCCCACTAACCAAGGAAGAACAGTAAAAAAAAGTCTTTGCCTCTCGGATCAGACTCAGAGATCTAGTTGGTCTGATGAAAAAAACACAGCTTCAAATATAGTAACGCGCCGCATTTTTTGGCAGTAACGGTAACGGCGTTATGAAGATGGGAAGAGTAATCAGTTAGATTACTCATTACTGAAAAAAAGTAACGCCGTTATTTATAACGCCGTTATTTATAACGCCGTTATTCCCATCACTGCACACAACCCAATATCATGAAGCTATTGCAAAACCCCTGCAGCTTAAAGCAACATTATTTAAAGTTTTAATTAAGATAGGTCCGAATAGGCCTATAATTTAGAAATCGGGGTACCCTATATCTTCTGCCAGAGGATATGAGCTCATTGGCATGGAGAATAAAGATAGATCAGACCATATTCTCTGTGCTTGCCTGGAGAGACTGGTTTCTATTCCTCTCCACAACCTTCATGACAGTCACCTGACAAGCAAGCTTTAAATGAGATATTTTTAGATATTGTCATGCTTTCTGACATATGAATATGCTCTGTAATGCAGCCTTGTATAACATAAACCCTCTGATTCACCGTGAGTGTCTGCTCTAAATGATAACACACACTTTGAACACGGGCCTTCCAGCCAGGTGTTGTCCCTATGAACACCAAGGTGCCTACAGGAGCAGAGCCCATTGATTGGTTGATCAGTTATGACCTCTGACCCCCTCTGACCCATGTCACCACCCTTTCCTCAGCTTGTGAAATGGTTGAATGAGATTGTTGGCATGGCACCACTGCACACAGGTCTCCGTTTCAGCAGAATAGGCAGAAGTACTTGTGTCTGTGTGCAGTAGGCTGAGGTGCAACTGTGCCAAAAATGCCAAAACACATGTTGTATATGTACACATACCCATACAAAGCTATATACATCTTACTCTGTGAACAGAAACCTCGGCAACAATCTGCTTATCCTTTTTAATTTCCTGAAAATGTTTCCTAAAACTAGTCCCTTCTTAGTTTTGAAAAGGTAGTCTCTCAGTAAAGGCTACAAAGGTTAGGATGGCTACAAGCTATAACCACGGTGATGGATATGAGGATCATCTTCTGAATATACCGTATTTTCCGGACCATAAGTCGCTCCGGAGTATAAGTCGCATCAGTCAAAAAATGCGTCATGAAGAGGAAAAAAAACATATATAAGTCGCACTGGACTATAAGTCGCATTTATTTAGATATTGATTTCACAAAATCCAAGACCAAGAACAGACATTTAATCTGGAAAGGCAAGTTATTCAACTACACAGTAGCACACAGAACAACTACCAGGGCGTGGAGACGTAACTGCAGCGTTGACGAGCCTCTCCCAGCAGGACGCTGTTCAAGCACCCATCTGTGGACTCGTTCCTCCAGCTCCGGCCATCTTGCTTTCAGCCCGCGATTAGCCGATTAGCCGATTAGCTTTCTTTGTTTCCTTCATTGCAGTAAGAGTCACCTTTTCGCCAGTCCCTCACAAGTTTCTCTCTCACTCCAAACTTTCTTTCTGCTGCTCGATTACTGTTTTCGGCTGCGTATTTTACTACCTGCAGTCACCTGCAGTTTCTTTTATAGTTATAGTTATAGTTATAGTTCAGTTATAGTTGTCAGAAGCCTAGAGCGCCCTCTGGCGGCTTTAGACGGTAATGTTTTTAGCATGAAATAACATTTAAAAACGTGAAATTATAAATATTTTGATATATAAGTCGCACCTGACTATAAGTCGCAGGACCAGCCAAAGTATGAAAAGAAAGTGCGACTTATAGTCCGGAAAATACGGTAATAATGTGTTAGGCCCACCATAAATTGATATTTCAAAAAAGTCATTTATTTTAAACAATGAATAATGCAGTGTGATTTTAAATCTTACTAAGTCCCACACATTAATATACTCATGTTTTTTCCGTTTAGTCTTTGCTATTAACATTCATCAACTGCAAAATTAGAAAATTGCGTTGGTGCATAACTTACTGGAACAAAGCTGAGCAACGTGTTGCTGGTGAAAATAACACTGATTATATATATGTACATTGAAGCGATACTGGCGTTAAAGACCCGCTGACCGCTGTCTGATTCTCTGAATGAATGCCCGCATTGCATTGTGGGATATCGGCTTTGCATGCACTCAGCTCGGCTCATATTGTAGTGTTCTGTTTTACAGCATACTGTAATATTTCACCGGCAATAAGACCGAAATAATATTATTAAAATAAAGAAATGAATACCATGATAACATCTAAATAAATGTTGATAGATGTAGCATTATAGTTTTAAAAATATCAATAAACAACAAGGCAATCCAGCGTCCCTGGCCGAAATAGACCGAAATAATAACATTAAAAGAAATACATGTAAACCATGATAAGATCTGGTGAATAAATGTTGATTAAAACAGCGGTTATTGGGCTAAAAATACAAATACTGCCACAGATTTCGAGTTAAGGGGCCGTCTTTTATATCCGACGGTGAGGGATTAACATGAATGTCTATCTGACGGACCCCCACGTTGTAAAACGACGCAAAAGGTACACCTCTTTCGTTGGAACTTAACGCCAGGGGTCCTTGACCATGTGTCAGACATTTGACGAGTAGGGAGTGAGACTGTGTTGGGGTAGTACACTCATTGAGTGTGAATAACGTAGCTTTGAAATTAGTAACTCTGCCTACCGAGAGAACCCCTCCCACGCAGCTCGCTGCACTACAATCTTGAATATTTTTGGCTGCATGCATAAAATAATTTATAAAAATAAACAGATTATTGTTATTATCAGTAGTGTCACAGAGAGGGCGGCCCTTCTGGCATTTATCCAAATTCCAGGTGGCCAGTCTGTAACTTGCTGGGTCTAACGTTAGTGGTCCGCTGACCCGTTGTCACTGGGTCTAACTGTCCCTCCTCACTCCCTGCAACTCTGAGAACTTATCCTGAGCTGCGTTGGGCGGCTCTCCTCTCAGCGAGCTGCAACACAGTTTACGGCCTCGCTGATGTGCATTGTCACCATGACAACTTAGAACAATCGCCATTTTGTTGTGGACCAATCAAATGACCACGGGAAACAGTTCAACGGCCTTTCTATCCATTTTAATCTATGCTCTGAACGCTGTAATCTGTAAACTGTGGACGCTGATCTCTACTTAAATGTTTGAATTTTGTCTAAGGACAATTAATGTACTGTATTAGTACAAACTGAACACATGGAAACAGAAGCTGATGGAGAGGACTGTGGAGGACCAGAACCAGCCAGGAACTCACATCCACTTTTACAACCAGAGACTGAAGACCAGACTGGAGCCTCTTCTGATCCTGAGGCTGATGACAGTGCTGATTGGAAGGAGACCAGAGAACCTCAGTCAGCTTTAAACTCTCTGAAACATGATTCAAGATGTAAGAAATCATTCAGGAAGATTTGGCCGCAAAGGAAGTCTGAAGAGACACATGAGAACTCACACAGGAGAAAAACCTTTTAGCTGCTCAGTCTGTAAGAAATCTTTTACACAGAGAGGAAGTTTACGGTCACACATGAGAATCTGCACAGGAGGAAAAAGCATTTAGCTGCAGTGTTTATTAAAACAGATTCACTCGGCGATCTCAGCTCCAAACTCACAAGTGTGATCGTCCTCAATCCTCCGAGCTTTATCAAAGACAAACTAAACAGAGATGAGCGGAAGCTGATCGAGCCGACTCCGGAGGATTGTAGTTTTGGTGAATATATTTTATTCTAATGATTTATATTGTTCTTTCTGTTTCATAATATTTCAATCAGCCTTTTACTTTGTAACTAGCAAGGAAGATAATACATCATATCATAAAGGAAAGTAAACTCAACAACCTACATCTGTATACTTAACCCTTGTGTTGTCTTCCCATCCACCATGAACCGGTTGTCCTTATGGGTCAATATTGAAAATGAACTTTTTTGGGGCACTTATTCCAACGTTTTATTCGCTTTTGTAACGCTTTTTTTTTTTTTTTTTTTTTTTTTTAAATTCATGTTCAATAAACCTAATTTAAATGACTTTATACTTAATTTTTGGGTTTAAAAAAATCTACAATTATGAATTATTTGGATTGACAGTTAAGATCAGAGGATGTTGAGTGAGTCGCAGACTGGATACTGTACATACAAATTACATGCATGCATCCACGTTATTTCTGGGCAATTTGGTTGAAAGAACCCCATATTTCTGATATAAAAAAGTTTGAAAACGGGTCAAATTTGACCCGAGGACAACACAAGGGTTAAAATAGGAGAAACCAAAAGACACATCGCTGTTGTTTGACTCATAATATATCATATAACACTGTCTGACTCTCTGTTACTGGGTATTATGTTGAACGTTTCTCATTTATTAAATAATTGGCATTGGTCTCGGCCTTGAAAACCCACTATCGGTCGATGGCTAACCTGTACTTATTTCTGTCTGTGCTGCTGCTGCTGAATTTTCGATGACTTTATCTTATCAGAATCAGAAAAGCTTTATTGCCAAGTACGTTTTTTACACATAAAAGGAATTTGTTTTGGTGTTTGGTTATCACTTCTAGCATCTGTTTGTCTTTTATTATTAATATCAATTCATATTTTGGTTCAGTGGAAATATAAAGTGAAGATGAAAGTGTTACCTATTGTAACTCTGATATTACAGGGTTTCCACGGGGTCTAAAAAAAGTCTAAAAATGTCAAAATTGTAGGCCTTTAAAAAGTCTTAATTCCCAAAAAGTATTGTGTTCTATGTCTTCAATAATTTAAAAAAGGACTTATATTTTCTTACGTTCATGTAATGCTGCCTCTGATGCTCATTGAAATGTTTTTATTTTTTTATTCTGTGGTGTTGTAGTTATTCCTTTCGCTCATCCAAATATAAAATTTTAAATAATTTATGTACAGATAAATGACTCTGTCGCTTTTCTTCAATTTGAATGAAGTACTTTTTAGACTTTGCATTCCGTTTTACTTTCCTGTCCTGATAAAGGTCTTACATTGAATAATCTGAAAATTTGACTTGATTTTGACTAGATTTGGTTGAAACCTGCAGAAACTCTGATATTATGACTTTTATGTGTTCACATTTTCTGTTGTTGTTCTGCCCTCTAGTGTCAGAAACCAGGAGGGACAGTCTGGGTCCACTTCCTGTGGGGAACAGTTTTCAGACTAAAAGACTCTGACATTATTATTATTCCCCTTTTTAAAAGGCGAGATGTTATGATATACCTTACAGCTTGGCACACAGACTCTTTGCACAACTGTCCATGTGATTTTTCTTTTGCTGTTTCAAAAGTTCATTAAAGCACTATCAAACCCTTTGTTTTTAAAATGAATATCAAATGTACTGATTGGATGCTCTATATGTCATAAGTATCAAACTAAATGTCCAAATTTAGCGTCCACGGTCCACGTAGAGTCTAAAGATACTATGTTACACAGGCTCTGTATTCTGCAGACCACTCTTAACTTTCTCTCCTTTTAAAAACTCCCTCGCCCCTCCCCTCCATGAAGTAGCTGATGGTGTACAAACTATATCCCAACATAGGGCCACTGCACAGCAAACTCCAAAAACCAGCGATGAAAAAAGTAGGCCTATCTAAATAAATGTGTGAATCCGTGCATATAAACTAAAATGTTATTTATATAGTGCAACCAATGTAAATTATACATTATTAGCAATACATGCATAATCAAAATGTCTGTTAAAACAAGGAGCTCGACGCACCAGGATCAGTTTTCTAGATGACAATGTATGTTTATTTTAAAACAACCACAAGTAGATTAAGTGTTCATAAACCGCGTAACGGCCAAAAAAAGGCCTAAGTGCCACAAAGTAACAGACTATGCAAAATCTTTCTTTTCCGACAGTAGGTAACAAAATCTTAAAAGTTACAGACTATTCGTTTCTTTATAATAGGCGTACATAAATCACAATCACACTTGGCTAAATATAGGCTACCATCTGGGCGCAGAGATGTAAGACACCGTGTCTATACCTTACGATGATTTCGGTACACCAAACGTAGATTTGTGCTCTGGAGTTCGGCTGAAAAACTCCGCCATGAGACCCTGAATATCCAGATCGTCCAGCGCGCTGTAACAGCGCTCTCTGTCTCTCTGTCACTTTTTGGACGTTTTCTGTGTTGGACGCTGTGTGGAAGCTGGGGGGGGGGGCTCGGGGCTCGGTGGATAAACACGCTGTTTTGGGAGAATAACTGATGTTGCATCTCCATACTGTATGAGCGCATAGGGAGCGCAGGAAGTCTTAAGTTTCTTAAGAAGAAAGAAAGGTCCCAAACTACTGGATGTGGTTTTAAAAGCTGGAACAAATGTACACAGAGCAGGTTGGTTTTCTTTCTAATATGAAAAACATGTAAAGATATGTGCAATGTAGTAGCAGTAACATAATAGTAGTAAGAATAATAAAGATATATGCAGTGTATTAACAGAATATATTATAAGAAAAACAGGATAAATATGGATATTCAGTATGAACCATATAGACAGATATGTAAACCAGTAAATCAGGGTTCCTAAATGTAACAAAAAAATATCCTCATGAAAGATATCAAAACAAAAAAAGTGAAAATAGAATAACGGGGCTTTTATTTTGACAGCGGTCCCCCGGAAGTGGTGTTTGTTGTTGTTTCCCCGTGCTGAGCAGCGGGAGCAGTGAGGAGAGAAGCCGTTAGCTGAATCCAGATCAGGGAATCCCAAACAGCGTTTGTTAGTTTGTTGATCAGAGATGGAGCGACACCGGGAACACACGGAGGAGACCAAGCTGCGGGGAGAAGGTTAGTCTGACAATCTAACTGCTCTCATAATCACGCTAAGCTAACGTTAGCCTGCTAGCCGCATGCAGCTAGCTCCTGAAGCTAACGTGTTTTTATATCAGCTGCTAACTTTATCCTCACAGTCCTTCAGCTGCAAGAACAACATCCGCTGTCCTACATTCAGTTCTGGGAGAAGTACTCAGACTAGAGATGCACCGATTACAACTTTCTAGGCCGATTCCGATTTCCGATTTTCTTTGAGTTAGACCAGCTGATACTGATTTTAGCCGATTCCGATTTCATTTTTTCTAACCACTTTACAGCACACACAAATATTTAGTTTCTATCTTTTCTTTAATAGAACATGTGTTGAACAGATAATGGATCACTATAAAATAGAACTATATAAATTACTCCTGGTGTGGGACATTCACACACATCTAAAGAGCAATGTTAGAACCATTTCCTTCTTTTCACATCAATATCAACTAAAGAAATGTGATTTAGGTTTTTGGTGTCGTCCCTCCACGCCCTACTTTCTCCTTGCAGGTGTTGCATATTGTAAACTTTGTTATCTTCTGCACACACGCTGAAGAATTCCCAAACAGCTGACATGTTGCAGGTTAATTCACCAGGTTCCTACATGTGGAGAATAGCGCCGACACGCCTTCACACCGCGAGCGGGTACGCGGCACACACGGCGGAGAAGTTGAGAGAAAGGAAGAAGAGAGCGTGCTGTGGCGTCCGTGTGTGCGTGCGTCCTAGAGAACTGTAACTGGTATAACTCATGTTGTCATCTGATTCGCAGCTTCCGATTCGGCAGTTAAGGGGAAATTTAAGGGGAACTTAAAACTGTCCGATTGACATCACTAAGTGACTGATCCTCCGTTTTTTGAACCTCTGACTGTATTGAATGAGTGTTAGTCATTAAGGTAAATTATTAATTATGTCTAAAACACACTTTTAGGTTTGTGAAAGCTTTATTGTCTTTATGAGAACACAATAAAGGGAGATTTTACTGTTTTTTTCACACATAGACCACATTAGACCAGGACTAGATCCAAAACCACTACACCTAAACTTGTCAAACCTACGTTCATCTGTTCCAGCTTTAGTTACTAGTTACTTTAGTTACTAGTTACTTTAGTTACTCCGCTATGTTCATCTGTTCCAGCTTTAGTTACTAGTTACTTTAGTTACTTTAGTTACTCCGCTACATTCATCTGTTCCAGCTTTAGTTACTAGTTACTTTAGTTACTAGTTACTTTAGTTACTCCACTACATTCATCTGTTCCAGCTTTAGTTACTAGTTACTTTAGTTACTAGTTACTTTAGTTACTCCAGTCCATTCCTCTGTTCCAGCTTTAGTTACTAGTTACTTTAGTTACTAGTTACTTTAGTTACTCCAGTCCATTCCTCTGTTCCAGCTTTAGTTACTAGTTACTTTAGTTACTAGTTACTTTAGTTACTCCACTCCATTCATCTGTTCCAGCTTTAGTTACTAGTTACTTTAGTTACTAGTTACTTTAGTTACTCCAGTCCATTCCTCTGTTCCAGCTATAGTTACTAGTTACTTTAGTTACTAGTTACTTTAGATTTCATGCCGGTCAACGCTCCAATTAACTGACAACAACGACGCTGAAGTTGTCATCTGATTCGCAGCTTCCGATTTGGCAGTTAAGGGGAAATTTAAGGGGAACTTAAAACTGTCCGATTGACATCACTAAGTGACTGATCCTCCGTTTTTTGAACCTCTGACTGTATTGAATGAGTGTTAGTCATTAAGGTAAATTATTAATTATGTCTAAAACACACTTTCAGATTTGTGAAAGCTTTATTGTCTTTATGAGAACACAATAAAGGGAGATTTTACTGTTTTTTTTTCACATATAGACCACATTAGACCAGGTCCAGGTCCAAAACCGCAACACTTAGACTGGTCAAATCTGGACTACATTATCCCAGAGAGTCTAAGGAATGTTAAAAACACAGTTTGAGATTTGTGAAAGCTTTATTCTATTTGTGAAAATGCAATAAAGGGAGATTTTACTGTTTTTTTCACACATAGACCACATTAGACCAGGACTAGATCCAAAACCACTACACCTAAACTTGTCAAACCTGGACAAGAATTAACCCAGAGAGGCTAAAGAGTCTTAAAAACAGATTTCAGATTAGTAATGCTTTTATAGCAGGTCCACTGTTTAATTTTATTGCCACAGCATGGCCTTTAGTAATTGACATTCAACGTAGAAGTCCACGTCTCTCCATGTCATTTCTTATATCCATCAGCAGGTCTTCCTTCTCACTTCAAAAGAAAAGTAGAAAAAGTTATTTTTACCTTTTGGAAATCAATCAAAATATCTTCATAGATTTGCCAATGGTTTAATTTACTCTTCTCACCTTAGCCAAGGCTTGCACTGTGGCCTGTGTTAGAGGCAGCATCATTTAGACATTAGTGTGCTTGGTTTTCATTTTATCTATAAATGAAGACATTTTTGTGAAAAGCATTTTATCAGTTCTTATTCACAGTTATGAAATCTTGTTTATGTTTCTCACATCTGCCGCCATTTCAGACGCTGCCCTTCAACTTCTGCCCACCAGGTGTCCTCATTGGGTGAATTCTTGTCCTAAAGTAACTAATAACTAAAGTAACTAGTAACTAAAGCTGGAACAGATGAATGTAGTGGAGTAACTAAAGTAACTAGTAACTAAAGTAACTAGTAACTAAAGCTGGAACAGATTAATGTAGTGGAGTAACTAAAGTAACTAGTAACTAAAGTAACTAGTAACTAAAGTAACTAGTAACTAAAGCTGGAACAGATGAATGTAGCGGAATAACTAAAGTAACTAGTAACTAAAGTAACTAGTAACTAAAGTAACTAATAACTAAAGTAACTAGTAACTAAAGCTGTAACAGATGAATGGAGTTGAGTAACTAAAGTAACTAGTAACTAAAGTAACTAGTAACTAAAGCTGGAACAGAATAATGGACTGGAGTAACTAAAGTAACTAGTAACTAAAGCTGGAACAGATGAATGTAGCGGAGTAACTAAAGTAACTAGTAACTAAAGCTGGAACAGATGAATGTAGCGGAGTAACTAAAGTAACTAGTAACTAAAGTAACTAAAGCTGGAACAGAATAATGTAGCGGAGTAACTAA